>NC_079192.1:113784046-114084046 GCF_029499605.1 Hyla sarda
GCCTCACTATCTTTGTACCCCATATACCACACCATACCATCAATTTTTTCATTCCAACAGTCTTGGACGTATCTATCCAATGTGGGTTAGTGTCAGACCAATAGCGGTGGTTTTGTTTGTTAACTTCACCATTCACATAAAAGTTTGCCTCATCACTGAACAAAATTTTCTGCATAAACTGAGGGTCCTGTTCCAATTTTTGCTTTGCCCATTCTGCAGCATCTGAAACTACGGATACTGGAAGCCTGTCCTAGCATTCCTACTGCGGTGTTGCTATCAGTGTGTGAAGAGTGGGAGAAGAGGGTTGCGTTGACAATCCAACACAATGGGCAGCACATTGGGAGAGAAACTTATAAATAACTCATGAAAAATAAAGTTACGTTATAACCAAGCACATAATTGTTTTTCTTGTGAAATTCCCAATAAGTTTAATGTGTCACATGACCCTCTTCCTGTTGGAAAAACAAAAGTTGGATTCAAAATGGCTGACTTCAAAATGGCCGTCATGGTCATCACCCATCTTGAAAAGTTTCCCCCTCACATATACTAATGTGCCACAAACAGGAAGTTAATATCACCAACCATTCCCATTTTATTAAGGGGTATCCATACAAATGGCCCACCCTATATATATATATATATATATATATATATATATATATATATATACACATACAGTGGTCCCTCGACATACAATGGTAATCCGTTCCAAATGAACCATCGTTTGTTGAAACCATCGTATGTTGAGGGATCCGTGCAATGTAAAGTATAGGAGGTAATACTCACGTGTCCGGGCCGCTCCGGACCCATCACCGCTGTCCTGGATGTCACCCTCCATCGCTGTTGCCGCGTCCCCGGGGTGTCCCCGTCACTCCGGAACGTCTCTGCTGCCCGGGATCCTCGCTCTCCGTCGCCGCCATCACGTCGCTACGCACCTATTGGATGACGGGACGGTGTGCGCAACGACATGATGACGTTGAAGGAGAGCGCGGGCATAGCAGGGGACCCCAAAGAGGACGCGCCCGAGCCCCGAGGACATGTAAGTGATCATTGAGGCACACGGCGCACCGTAAACGGCTACCCGGCAGCACCTGAAGCAGTCTGCGCTGCCAGATAGCCGCTTATTTGATGGCCCAAACATACAAAAGCATCGTATGTTGATGCTGCCTTCAACATGCGATGGCCTCTGAGAGGCCATCGTATCTTGAAATGATCATATGTCGGGGCCATCGTAGGTCGGGGGGTCACTGTATATATATTGCATTGATTATTAAAGTAACTTTTTGTACAATTTAAGATTTTGTAATTACTCAAATTTTTGTATGTATACTGTATTTTGGGAGTTCATAGATATAGCAGTAGATTTATAAGGTAATTAAACAGATTTGTAGAAATTTACACTCTACCGCTTGTGTCTGGTTATACTAATCAATATTACAATCAACTATAACAATTGACAAGTAAGGGTAAAGTGGTACAGAAGTTTTTACCATATGAAAGCACAGCTCCCTGTATAACCCAAGTAGTGGTATGGGTATGTTGTTTCACCCATCATCTCTGCACTGCAGAACATACAAGTGACCACAGCTCTGATGGGACAAGGATATAGGTGACAGTTGTTGACATCTTCTCTGTTGTCCAATTCAGCTGGTACATACTGCCGTGACTTTTTCAGGCTTATTTTTCTGTCTGCAAAACTTAAAGCCCAGATGGCATTGGCTCCTCACTTTGTCACTTACTATATGAAAACAATAATTAATATAATACTATCACACACTGCACCCTCTGAATATAATACTATCGCACACTGTACCCTCTAAATATAATACTGACACACACTGCACCCTCTGAATATAATACTACCACACACTGCACCCCTAAATATAATTCTACCACACACTTATCCCTCTGAATATAATACTGTCACACACTGTATCCTCTGAATATAATTCTACCACACACTGCACCTTCCAAATATAATACCACCACACACTGTGCCCTCTGAATATACCACCACACATAGCACCCTCTGAATATAATACTGCCACACACTGTACACTTTGAATATAATACTACCACACATTGTAACCTCTGAATATACTACTACCACACTGTTCCCTCTGAATATAATATTACCACACACACTGTATCCTCTAAATATAATACTACCACACATTATGTCCTCTGTATATAATACTACCACACACTGGTCCTGCTGAATATCATATTGCCAGTCACTGCATACTCTGAATATAATACCGTCACACGCTGTACCCTCTGAATATTATACTACCACACACCACACCCTCTGACTATAATCCTGCCACACACTGTGCCCTCTGAATATAATACCACCAAACACTGCCCCTCTAAATATAATACCGTCACACACTGTGCCCCCTGAATATAATACTTCCACACACTGTACCCTATAAATATTATACAGTGACATATATAGCCCATAAAAATCCCCACATTATTCTGCCTCATCATGGCCACATTATAACCCCCATTACTGTGCCATATGTCTGCATCATCAACCCCAACCCTCACATTACTGACTGTGCATCATAACATATGTGGGGGTGATGAAGCAAGAGATGCTGAGGCACAATAATGGGGGTGATGATGCAGACATAATGAGGCACAATAATATGAGGGTTATGGGGGTTGAAAGGCTGATATAATTCATGTCAGCCTTTTAACCCCCACATTATTGTGCTTCATCATGTCTACATCATCACCCACATTATTGTGAGATATCACGACTAGCTGCAGACAACCCATCACGCTACATTGCAACCTGGGAAAAGTCTGAGACGACACTCATTTTGTATGCTGTTAAAAATAAACATTGGGCCAAAAATAACAGAAGAATAGCAAGACCCCCATGAATCAAAGGTACAGACACTATATGATGAATGACACTAACTTTACAGCCCCTGTAGCATAGTCAAAAAAAAAAATATAATAATAATTCTGGAATACCTCTTCAAACATGGCAGATTTGAGCTTTATTTTCCCAGTAGAGAAACAATTCTAAATCCTCAAAGTATATAGAATACTCACAACACTAGTGACTTACTGATGTACTCTTCAGTCACTTATTATGCACTTTTTGTTTGCTCACTACTATGTTTTTTACAAAACGGAATATAGTGCCATTGATTTATACAATTCAGTAAATTAAGTGCCAGGTAATGTTTCCCTTCTGGTGAGAGAAAATGTGTTTAGCTCTGTGTAGAATATATAGATCCAAGGCATCTTGCTCTTATATAACTGGAAAGTTGTCAAGTAATTCACTAAACTTTTTTAAAAGAAACTCCAAATCTTTTAGAGGAAGAAGTTATCTTACAAATGGGATTGGCACCTATAAGCAACTAACAAGCAGGCCTTTCTTTACTTCTTTAGCTGCAACGATCACATAACCATGTGCTCATCGGGTGAACATCCTCTGTACTGACAGCTTGTATGCCACCGTAAAGTAGTGTTTCAAGAACATCATACAGTTAAAAGCCTCTATGCTAGATAGCAAAACAGATGGCTCCCCGGACACAGAAGAGATTAGTAAAATAAAATCCACTCCAAACCTCGTCTCCTCTCATTACCATCTAAGTTTTCTCAGGATTTTACACTAAGTAACTATGTCAATACCAAAAAGTCTGCACAATGATATCCCATCTCACAAAACATCTTTTTTTTTTTAAATCAATTATAGGATTTCTAAACCCTTTGCTAATATATATTCTTGCGCTTTCTAACATGAAAATAACAAAATGACATCAAATTGTACACTTTTAAAAGTAACAGTTTCTTTAATAGGATGACATAATAATAATACATTAATAATAAATTAATCATAAAAATAATATTGTTATCATTATTATATAAGTGTTTACATCACATACAGTGAATGTCCCCTCCCTATGCTTTTCTATGTAAGGAAAGCATATTACAACTACAAGTCCATACTCTTATTAATCAAATACCGTATATACTCAAGTATAAGCCGAGTTTTTCAGCACAATTTTTCGTGCTGGAAACGCCCACCTCTGCTTATACTCGAGTGACCTCTCCGCCTATCAATCCCTTTCAGTGGTCTTCAACCTGCGGACCTCCAGATGTTTCCAAACTACAACTCCCAAGCATGCTGGGAGTTGTAGTTTTGAAACATCTGGAGGTCCGCATGTTGAAGATCACTGCGGCCTTCGTCATCATCCAGACCCCCTTTTAGTTTTCTACTCATCTCCCTTGGTGGGAAGGAAGGGTGCGCTGGTCCGGGCCATCTATGCTGCAGGGACCGTTAGGGTTAGTCGTTCCGGTCTGTCCATTTTCACCGGGAGGCCCTCTTCTCCGCTCCAGGCCCGGCCCCGGACTAGTGACGTTGCCTTGATGACAACGCACAGGGACGTCCGTGCGCAGCAGACGTACTTGGGCATGAACGTCCCTGTGCGTCGTCGTCAAGGCAATGTCACTAGTCCGGGGCCGGGCCCGGAGCAGAGAAGAGGGCCTACCAGTGAAAATGGACAGCCCGAATGACTAACCCTCCCCACCAGAGGGTCTTTGCAGCATAGATGGCCTGGACCAGCTCACCCTTCCTTCCCACCGAGGGGAGGTGAGTAGAACACTAAAAGGGGGGTCTGGATGATGACGAAGGCTGCAGTGGTCTTCAACCTGCGGACCTCCAGATGTTTCAAAACTACAACTCCCAGCATGCCTGGACAGCCGATGGCTGTCCGGGCATGCTGGGAGTTGTAGTTTTGCAACATCTGGAGGTCCGCAGGTTGAAGAGCGCTTTGACAGGCGGTGATGATGAAGGGGGGAATGATGACGGGGGTAATGATGACAGGGGTCTGGATGATGACAGGGGGGATGATGACGGGGTAATGATGACGGGGTGATGATGACGGGGTGATGATGACGGGGGTGAAAATGACAGGGTGATGATGACGGGGGTGTTAATGACGGGGGTCTGGAGGATGACAGGGGGGGGGGATGATGACATGGGGGGAGGATGTATTTGCTTATAGTCGAGTCAATAACTTTTCCTGGGTTTTTGGGGTGAAATTAGGAGCCTCGGCTTATATTCGGGTCAGCTTATACTCGAGTATATACAGTAGATATAGGGAAGAAAATACATGGAGGGAAGTGCACACGGGCTGTAGATATGGCGAAACACACCCAAAAGGTAGGGAATAATCACATGGTCTATGCACAAATGTACAGAAACAGCAGAGCACAAAGAGCAAACTATGTCTAGATAAGTCTAACTTCTTAACATACAGACCCCATGCCCATCATGTATTAAAGGACAAACCCACATAGCAAAAATCTGAATTTAGAAAAAGGTTGAAAACTGAATATTAGGGGGGAGTGAAGACTGCATTCTCAAGCTTCATCTCCATGTCCTCCGTGAGGCCAAATCGTAGCACATGCACTTTTGGGATGTCTTTTCCTACCTTGAACTAAATAATAATGTATGTTTTAGAGACTTTTTTGTGGATGCTTCTGCGACATTCAAAAAATGTTTTCCAATGACAGGGACCCAATGTTAAAAAAAAAACAATTATATTTAGACTTTCAAAACAACTAGTCACTGTAAAGTTCTAGAAAGTCTTTTTGAGGAGTTAATTCTGTATATAATACATTGAGTGCATTAAACTGATATTACTTTAAATCTATCTTTTCTAGAATCAAATGTCAGAAGAGCTGTGAACCGGGGATATGTTTGTTCCCTGTTGCAGTTTTACCAAGACTGGCACAGCAATGACTCCGCCAACCACTACATCCCCATTCGTAGAGGCCTACTGAGGTGTCTTAAACATATCACCAATGTTCGTTCTGGAACGGAAGCATTTCATCAAGCCAATGGGATGGAAATACTGTTCACTACAGCACAGGTTACTATAGATGAGGGTATACTGTGTGTTATGTTTAAGGCAATATAAGTTTGCACAATGCCCTTTTTAGTATTTGTAGCTATGTTTGACACTCAAAATCAGCTATATGCAATTTTTTTTACCCACTTAAACTACAGTTGCAGTTTTCTAAAACCACAGCTATCTATGTACGTCCATTCACTTCAGTTGCTTTCTCCATGGTGAAGTAATGCAGAAGCTCTGTCCTTCTTTAATATACCTTAACGTCATTCACAATTAGAATTTTCAGGTTCATAGGCTTTTATACATTATGTAACTTTATTATACAGTGAGAATACCAAAATAGAAATCCAACATATGATTTGTTATCACTATTCCTTGGATTTTGGAGTTTATTACTGTGTGGTAAAGTCCTGCAGAGCTTGCTATCTATTACAATATGTTACAATCTATTGTACTGTGGTGCAATATATTAAAGCTAAAACAGTTTGTTCCATGATAATTCTAACATATGTTACATTTTTGTTTGTGTTCCTGGTTAATGACTGGTTACAATGAGCGATTGTTTTAAATTCAACTGCCAACACAATATTTTTAAAGGATTTCTATTTAAGAATGTTCTCATGAAATGGACAAGGAAGGGTCAAAAATAAAAGGCAGCCATTAGTGCAGGCTGTATTGGGTCTTGTGGCCATGATATCGGGTGTCATAGGCGACATCAAATAGCCACTGTGCCTTGGCAATGATATTAAAGGGGTACTCCACTCACAGACATCTTATCCCCTATCCAAAGAACGCTGGACTTCTGCAGCCGGAGTCACATCGGAAACCCAGCCGTCTAAAAGTACTGTTTAAAATGTTGTTTGCGGCATGGGTGCTGTACGGAGATCGCAGGGGTCTCAGTGGTGGGACCCCCACAATCAGACATCTTATCCCCTACCCTTTGGATAGGGGATAAGATGTCTGTGGGTGGAGTACCCCTTTAAGATATATGGCATTAAAGGGATTATCCAGGAGTAGAAAAACAGAGTTGATTTCTTAAAAAAAAAAAAATGCACTCCATCTGTCCACAGTTTACATGTGGTAATGCAGCTCAGATTCATTGAAGTGATTGAAGTCTAGTTACAATACCACACACAACCTGAGGATAGGTGTGGTCCTGGTTTTTGAAGAAATCAGCTGTTTTTCTATCCCAGGTTTGCCATATGTTATACTTGGACCTGACAGTGACTCTTACCAAAAAATCCTCAAAATAGGCTAAACTGTTAGTCTGTTGTTTATTCCTACTATAGAATGGTAACCTAAACTTAGGGCTCAGCAGAGCCATATGGTCCCTAGCTACCTTCCCAGCCTGTGCTGCCATACAAACTTCATAAAAAACACATTAAAAGTTTAATAACTTTGTAAATACATAATCTTTTTCTTATGTGTACAGCCATCTGTACAGAGATTGTGGTTATAACATCATAATGATCTAGATTTGAATTCACAGTTCCGTCCATAATTAAATTCAACAGCGAACACATCCATTGCGGCACCCATTGCAGTTTCTAAAACATAGCAGAATAATTTGATTTGTTTTCAGTTATATCCCCTGATTATTTTCTGTAGTTGTTGTATAGTTTGACCTAGGTGTATTATGTCACAGAGACATCATATAAATGACCTGACTCTCCTGTTCCCTGTGGTGCAAAACTTTTAAGTTTCCCCCGTGTTCAGGCTACAAAAACTAAAAAAACAAATCTTAACTCACCTTCCTTTGTTCTCCCATTGCACTGGTATTGGCATCCTGTTCCTCCAGTGCTGCTCAGCTCCCTGCTTCTTATCCTAGGAAAATCACATTGCAGTTAGCATATCGCCAACCGCAGCAAAGTCCCGCCTCGGCCGGTGACAGGCTGAGCGCACTGTCATATCAGGAGCCGACATGAGCTCCTTACATGACAGTGCACTCAGCCTATCACCGGACGATGTGGGACGATGCTGTGACCGGTGATACGCTGACCACAGTGTGACGTTCCGAGCTTAAAAAGAAGGATACTGAGCAGCGCTGAAGCAACAGGACGCCGATACCGGTACAACAGGAGAAAGTTGGAAGGTGAGTTAAAGTTTTTTTTTTTTTGTTTTGTTTTTGCAGCCTGGGTACAGGGAAACTTTAAAGCTTTTTGCCTAAAAAAAAATTAAATCCCCCTTATTTTCCCATTTCACAAAAAAAAAAAAAACGTTGGCATTTGGTATCGCCACGTGTGTAAATGTCCAAACTATTTAAATATAATGTTTATGATCTCGCACGGTAAACGGCATAAATGTAAAAAAAATATTAAACACCAAAACTGTATCAGAAAATATATCAGAAAAAAAAGCAAAGAGCGATAAAATAGTCACATCAAAGCAAAAACGGTACAGATGAAAACTAAAGATCACGGTGCAAAAAATGAGCTCTCATATATCCCTGTAAACAGAAAAATAAAAAAGTTATATAGGTTTAAAAAGGACAACTTTATGATAAGGATTTTGTTAAAGTTTGCATTTTTTTTTTAAAGTAGTATAATAATAGAAAAACAATATAAATTGGGTATCATTTTAATTGCATTGACCTACAGAATAAAGATAATGTATAATTTTTTCCATTAAGTGCACTTCGTAAAAACCAAGCCCCCCCCCAAAAGTTGCAAAATAGCAGTTTTCTTATGAATTTACTCTCGCATACATCATTTTTTTTTTTCATGGTACATCTTATAGTAAAATAAATGAAGTCATTACAAAGTACAATTGGTCTTGCAAACAACAAGCTCTCATATGGGTTTGTAGGGGAAACAGTAAAAGAGTAATGGATTTTAAAAGAAGAGGAGGAGATAACAAAAAGGCAAAAATGAAAATTGGCCTGGTCCTTAACCCCTTAAGGACGGACCATTTTTTACCTTAATGGCCGGGCTCTTTTTTATTTTATTTTATTTGACTGGGTCTCTGTAAATGGTAATTACTTTAGAACACTTTTTCTGAGTGGAGCGATTCTGAGATTGTTTTTTTCATGACATGTTGTACTTTATATTATTGGTGCATTTTTGTTGACACATGCAGCATTTTTTGTGAAAAACTCCAAAATATTGTGAAAAACTGGAAAATTTCGGGTGTTTTTTTTTTATGGTGTACACTGTGCAGTAAAAGTGATGTTATATTTATTCTGTGGGTCAGTACGATTGTAGATACCCATTTATTTTCCAACAGATGTAACTTTTTTATTTTTCGTAAAATGCCATGGACTGAGGGCTTATTTTTTTTGCGGTATGAACTGTACTTTTTATTGGTTTCATTTTTGCGATACGTGCTACCTTTTGATCTTTTTTATTCCGCTATTTTTACCAAAATTGGGAAATTTAACGTTTTTTATTTTTTTTTACGGCGTTCATCATGCGGAATAATTTACATCATAGTTCTATAGTACATGTCATTACAGATGTGTCAATACCTAACATGTATATGATTTGTGTTTTTGATCTTTTTTTGATGACAATACTGGGTTTTATTGGGAAAGGGGCATTTTTACACTTCATACATGTATTGAGCAACCTTTTATTATTTTATTTTTCACTTTTTACAGGTTATACTGTGCTGCAATACATTTGTACTGCAGCACAGTATAACCTGATCTGCTGCAGATACTACAACCAGTGCGGTCCAGCCTGTGGCTGGATCTCACAGGCTTCCATAGAAGGCAGACAGGAGGTCCTTATCTGACCTTCTGCTGCCATAGCAACCAACGGCGACCCGCGATGGTATCGTGGTGGCGGCGCTGCCGTAGGTGAACGGGAGAGCGCACTCCTCCTGTCAACACCATAGATCTCCTGCCTGGCACCCCGGCATTCTTAACATTCTGTGCTAGGCTTGGGAGTTCCGTGGTATTCATGCCCCCCTCCATTCATGTCTAAGGGAGAGATGGAGATACAGCATTCACGTATCTCTGGATCTCCGATAGAGATATATGGAGGGGGTGTGTCAGCCACAGCCGAATACTGTGGTCACCAGTAATCCAGCATAGATCAGGGTGCTTGGCAGCAGATTGTGTGTGTGTGTGTGTGTGTGTGTGTGGGGGGGGGGGGGGGGGGGGGTCCTGTGGGTAAGGGATAAGATGTCTTTAACAATTGTTGGTTGCTTAATTTGAGATTTCAGGTAATTATGGAGTTCAGAGTATACCCCAATTCACCAAATCATGGATTACCTGTCAAATAAAGGAGGTTTTTAACATTATAAATGCCATGGACTGTGCTAATGCTCATTTAGCTATATTGTAACACATAGTCAACCAACAATGTGTATAAATAGCCAAAGGTTTGAAATAGCTATTATCAATGCTGGGGGTGGTAGCTATGGTCATCTTTGGTACTGCTGGTACATTTAAATTTTTTTTCTTTCTATGTTCTTTATCAATAGGAATGTCTGCATTGCAGAAGCTTGGACCCATTAGTCAGTGCTGCAGTCCAGGTTTTGAGAAAGTGCTGTCCAAGATGTAGTCTTCCACTAACTTCTATATCTAGCTCCTACGCATATCTTATCCCTGGAACAAATACACCAATGGCAACACAAATTTGCTCCCAAGAAGGTTTGTGAAGAATTGTCTAACAATATGAAGACTTATTGCTGTCCCCCAATTTTCTTAGTGTCCTATTTGCCAGTGAAAATATGATACATAAACCTGTTACTTCATTGGAGTCAGGGTTAAAGGGATCCCCTCACACTGAAAGTCCAATCCTTTCTGTAATCATCATGTTATAGAGTTGCATGAGCTGTGCAGTTTGATATGTAGTTTTGTAGGAAAAGATTTGTCATTTATTGATGTCAATTCCTGCCTTTTCTGTGCATAGAAATCCAGAGGGTGGTCCTAAAGAAAACCGACAAATATCTTTATATGTTAAGGACTACCTACTGGACTCCTATGCTCAGAAAAAGCAGAAATATACATTAATAAATTAAAAGTTGTGCTGGACCTTTTCCAAACTATGTAACTGTGTACAGTACTCACCCTACTCTTTTACATGCTACTTGCAACACAGATTGTATTTCCAATGTGACAGGTCCCCTTTAAATGATCTAAGGCATTAAACAAGATATGTTGGAGATTCATTATTTTTTTGGAAAGCAAACTATGTCCCTTTAAAGACAAACTTTAAAGCAAAATCAATAATTGTTCTTACATTAGATCTTAATCTTAACCCTAACAATTAATAAAAGAGAGCAGAAATATCAAAAACATTTTAATTTCTTAATTCCACCAGCAGTAAAATAATTGTAGATAACCCCATTTGCCCTATGAAAGGTTGTTCGAGACAAACTCTGCCCATTTAAAAAAATTCAAATAAAATACAAATGTTTTATGGAGCGACCTTTCTGCTTTTAAAAATGTTTATTTGAACTAGTAACAGCTCTTCACCTAAATCTAGAAACATTTTTGTAATTTCATTCTCCTTAAATAATTGATATGGTACTGTGATTTCAGGTGAGTTTCAGGATAAGCTGCCATGTATGTATACATGAGAAGCAGCACTATTTCTGCCCATTATATAACTTGTATATGGCATTTTAAGCAAATTTCTGCTCTTCAGGCTTCATCTCTAATTTGCAGTTTTCCCAGAGCTGATAGGCGGAGCTCCCCTCTCCCCTCCATAGATTTGTGTTGCTTGTCTTGTATACACAGGAGCAGCAGGACAGGGGGAGAACAGGAGAAAAAAGAATTTTTTTTTATATTATATATATATATATATATATATATATATATATATATATATATATATATATCTATTACAAAGTTTCTCAAATTTGCTTGCACTATTGATATATGCAAAGTTTATTCAAATGACAGTGTATATTTAAAGTGATTCTGTAATTTGTAAAACTTTTCGCATGTCATGTAGACATGTCAAAGGCTTTGATCAGTCCAGTCACAGTTCTAACAACCCCACCAATCTCTAAATATAGCCAGTTGAAGCACATGGCAGTGCGCTTCACTGCCTGGCTTAGCACTGTTCCGGCTCAATTATAGTCCATAGAACATGTCCCCAGCAGTGAGTCAGAGTGAGGGCTGAGTAAAGCACAATGACAGACATTTATCAAGCAATTTAGTTACATTTTTTTTTACTAAAAATGTTGCACAAATGCCGCACCTGCGACTACGCAATTTTTCCTGCGACATTTTGAATGGAAAGCGAGAAAAGCAAGTTTTTCAAAACTTAACTACGTAGTAATAATTTTAAAATGGACTACGAGTAGTCTGGTATTTATAAACTGCGACAGTCGCAACTGCGCAAAGAAAAGTCGCAACAAGGTTAAAAATTGACTAAATTTACTCCAGCTCAAACATGGAGCAGAAAAAGCTACTACCAAAGTAAAAAAGAAAAAATTGCTTACGTGAAAGAAAATTATCAACAGGCTGAAACCAGTTGATAAATAAGTCACACATAAGCAAAAAAAAAGTTAAGAAAAAAGTACTTAAAAAGGAATGCATAAGCAAACATTGATAAATGTCCCTCAATGTCACCAGCTTCTCATGGCTATATCTAGAGAACATTAGTGGTCTTAGCACTAAAACCCTGACTAATCAAAACTCTTGATATATCTGAATCATGTGTCAAAAGTTTTTACAAATGACAGTAATGCTTTAAAGAAGTACTCCAGGAGTACTCCATGCAGCTCTATGGGAGAGCCAAAGATTCCAGAGTACAGCTCTCCGGCTCTCTCTTAGGCTGGGTTCACACCACGATTTCTTAAATACGGTTCCCGTATACGGTTTGGAGGAGGGGGGCGGGGCTTAATTGCGGCGCCCGCACTCAGCCGTATTCGGGAACCGTATTTAATACAAGTCTATGAGTCGACCGGTCGGCTTCATTTTCGGCCGTATGCGGTTTCCCGACCGCAGACAAAAACGTAGTCGACCACGTACGGCCGAAAACGAAGCCGGCCGGAGGCTGCGGTTCACTCCGGTCGGCTCATAGACTTGCATTAAATACGGTTCCCGAATACGGCTGAGTGCGGGCGCCGCAATTAAGCCCCGCCCCCTCCTCCAAACCGTATACGGGAACCGTATTTAAGAAATCGTGGTGTGAACCCAGCCTTAGAGATGCATTGAGGGGACATGTCGACCATAGCTTCATGTAGTGGTTGACATGCTCCATATAGAAGGAGAGCTGGGGCACCATGCGGGATATCAGGATATCCCAGTGGTCGGACCCCCCCCCCCACCCCCCCCCACACACACACACAATCTGACACTTATTCCTATCCTTTATCTCCTGGATTTGGTAATTTCACAACAGGAATTGTATGCTTCAGTTCTGCAACAACATTTCTATGGCATTGAAATCTGTATCAGTCAATATATGTATTTTCTTTTGAAAAAGTCTTCTTTTATGCACATATAACATTTTATACATTTAGAAACTTATGTTATGCAGGTAGATTAGTTTAATTTAGACTAAGCTGGTAATCCTAGATTTTCATATACTTTATCCAACATTTACATTTAGCTTAAGATTATGCAAAAAGCTTTCATTGGTGGGATCTTTATATCTTTTTTTTGAAAGACCTTAACTAGGGATGAGCGAATTGAATCTGACAAATCCGAATTCGTTATAAACTTTAGGAAAAATTTGATTCACAACGAATGTGAATATTTCCGTGATTCGATCATGCTAATCACTTCATTAAATTCCATTTAGTGCGGTCCAGGCTCCAGGGCAAATGGTGGATCCATGTGTGAGGACATGGAGGAAGGAATCCTTGGAAGGTGGGAACAAGGGAAGGCAGGATGACCCTGAATCACATGCAGCATGCAGCCTATCAGCAGCCAGCCACCCCTGTGATGTCACAGCCCTATATAATCGGCAGCCATCTTGCGGCCAGTCACTTCAGCCTTTTATTGAAGAGAAATAGAGAGGGACAGACAGCGCTGTGTGTAGCACAGAAAAGCATTTTTCCAGCAGTGATTCATCTCCCAGTCAAATCAGCGTTCTGTTTCACAGAGAGGGACAGAGAGCAGTGTGTGTTGCACAGAAAAGCATCTTTACAGCAGCGATTCACCTCCCAGTCACTACAGCGTTCTATTAAAGAGAGGGACAGAGAGCAGTGTGTATCACAGTGTGTTGCACAGAACAGCAGCGATTCACCTGAGAGAGAAAGTTAAATTTTGGGTGTAGTACACATCAACTGTGTGCTGTAGCACTGGTGTGTACTGCTGGTGTTGTACACAAATACTGTTTTAAGCATACTGGAGTGTATTGTCCTCCCCTCATAGGTGCATACCACATATGTACATCTAAGGGCCTGGATACTGTGAAAGGTCAGACAAAAGTACACACCTGCTGGTGTTGTACACAAATACTGTTTTAAGCATACTGGAGCGCATTGTCCTCCCCTCATAAGTGCATACCACATATGTACATCTAAGTGGTGTACTATTTTGTTCCTGTTAAAGTCTTAAGGACCTAGATACTGTAAAAGTCCAGCCAAAAGTACACACCAGCTGGTGTTGTACACAAATACTGTTTTAAGCATAGTGGAGCGCATTGTACTCCCCTCATATACGCATGTCAGGCAGAGAAGTTCCAGGACGTACACAGAGAAGTGGCAGAGGCCTAAATTAATCAGGCAGAGGTCACAGCAGACAAGAGGAAAGTGGCAGCAGGAGTCGCAGCTAGAGGCCTGAGCTCCCGGTATCAACTAGCGGTCGTGTCTCGACCAGCAACCCATCTGCCATCATCGATTGGTTAACACGGTCATCTACTTCATCACAAGTGACATCTGACACTCAACAGTTGGTGGGTTCCTCAGACACAACCCTCAGTTGGCATGGCCCGGGAGCAGTCTCTGTCCTCCAATTGCCTCTGTCCTATGCTGTTCCCTCCCCCACAGAATTATCTTATGCTGTGGGTTCAGCTCCACTTTTTAGTGAGGACGATCTAGAGGATAGTCAGCAGCTACTGCCCAGCCAAGAAGTGGAGGAGACATCCGCCATTTCCTCTGCTAGGCGGACAAGTAATGATGAGGAGAGTGGCGTGGGAGGTGGTGTTGCAAGCGTTCAGGCTCCTGAAGCAGACACTGTTGAAGAACCTGAGGAGGACATCAGAGACGTTCAGACACAACTTGATGATGATGATGATGCCGATCGCACTTGGGAGCCGGGTGCAGAAGGGGCTTCATCATCATCAGGAGAAGAGAGTTGCAGGTTTCCCATAAGGGAGCAGCTGAGCCAGCAAGGTGGTAGTATGGTTAGCAATCAGCATGGTGGCAGAAGTGGAAAGTCTGGAGCCAAACATGCCTGGGGTAGACCACATGCTTTGCTTTCTGGGAGGTAGATGAACAGGGGTTCCTGGAGACGGTGGCAGTCAATCATTGTGGACTGTTGGTGGAAAAATCAGCTACTCGGCAGCCACTTGGCCACATGTATGATTTGTTGGCAGAAGTTGAAGCGTGGCCAGGGTCCCAATGATGGCACCAGGGCCCTGCATCAACATATGCAGCATCACCATAAAGCGGCCTGGGAGAACCGTGGCTCCGATGTGGTGGTCCAGCCTGCTGCATCACCTAGTGGCACACCGCTACCTCTTTCCGCCAGCCAAGGCTTCACCACCTCAGCCGCAGGGAGCTGTGTGTCAAACCCATCTTCTGTCGCTACAGATGCTCCTGCTCCTCCTACTTTGAGTCAGTCATTCTGCCATTAATCCATCGGCGAAGCCATGTCCAAGAAACATCAGTATGTGCCCACTCATCCAATGGTGCAGAAGCTGAGTGTGCTGCTGTCCAAGTTGCTGGTGCTGGAGTCCCACCCTTTTCAATTGGTGATCTGTGCACCTTTCAGAGAACTGATGGCTTGTGCTGAGCTGAGGTGGAGAGTCCAAAGCTGTAATTTCTTTGCAAAAAAGGCAGTACCAGCCCTGCACAATTTTGTGGAATGGAAGGTGGGCCAGCCCTTGAGCCTGTCGGTGTGTACCAAAGTGCATGGCAGTGCCAACGTGTGGAGATGTAACTATGCTCAGGGACAAAACATGTCCTTTACAGCCCACTGGGGGAATGTGATTCCTGCACAGCCACAATAGCATTTTGGACAGGTCACACCATTTTCTCCTCCACGCTTTCAGGCTGTTGGTCTTGTGACAGTGTGCGACTCCACCTCCTCATCCTCCACTGCATGGACAAGTCTCAGTGCCCCTTCAGCATACCATGTGTACAGGGCTCGGCGGTGTCACACTGTTCTTCACATGGTTTGCTTTGGCAAACGGAGTCACACAGGGGAGGAACTGCTAAAAGTAATTCATGAAGAAATCAAATCATGGCTTACTCCACGAAAACTGGAAATGAGAACCATGGTGACTGACAAAGGGAAGACCATCTTTCCTGCGCTGCGACAAGGAAGCCTGAGCCATGCACCTTACATGGCACACATGCTCAATCTGGTTGTTAAGCGGTTCCTTAAGTGTTCCCCCCATCTGCAAGACATCCTAACAATGAGAAGGAAACTTGGCATGCACTTCAGCTACTCATACACCACAAAGCACAGACTCCTTGAGCTGAAGCGTCAAAATGACATCCCCGTACATAGTCTGATTTGCAACATTTCCACATGTAGGTATCCCACCCTCCATATATTGGATCGACTATATGAACGGAGAAAAACCATCACCAATTTCTTGATGATCCAGGTGGATAGGGGGAAACCTCTGTGTAACTTCAATGTCAACCAGTGGCAGCTCAGTGCCAGATCGCCAGGATTACAAGATGAACAAAATCATTCCACTGCTTCATCTACTACAAGATGTGTTGGAAACAATGGCTGGTCAGGGCACTGGAGACATGGCACCTACATCTCACGGCCACATGAGCCCTGTGGGGGCTGAACTCTAGGAGGAGGAGGAGGGGAGGGGTACATTGGAGAACAGTTTAGGTTTCCCAAGATGGGCAGTTTTTCTAGTCATCTGACAGGAGAGGAGGAGCAGGAGCAGCTAGAGGAGATAGAGGGTTATGAGGAAGGCGAGACAGAGGACACAGACACACCGTTGCAGTATGCAGTGGAGATGGAGGCAGGAAGTTCCTCTGAGTCACTTGCACAAATGGCACGATGCATGCTCACTTGCTTGCGTATTGACCGCCGAATTGTCCCCATTCGGAAGCGGGATGACTTCTGGCTCCCCACCTTTTTGGACCCTCGCTACCGGCATAAAATGGGGGGCTTTTTACACCCACTGAGAGGGAGGACAAACTGACCTACTACAGAGACATCCTACATAGCCAGTTGGCCGATGCCTATATGCGACATGGTCCATCCTCTCGCAGGTCTGACTCGGGCAGGCCATCTGCTCTCCCCTTTCACTGCCATGGCTGCTGGGGTGGGGTGGCAGGAGCAGTACCAGCTCCATCAGCAGCAGCCTGAGTCTACAGTCGCTGACGAGTAGCTTTCTTCACACGCATAGTGAAGCAACTCATCAGCAGCAGGTAGACCTGGAGCAGGACCTGAACCAGCAGGTGGTGGCATACCTTGACCTGACCACGCCAACACACCTTGAAGATCCGCTAAATTTCTGGGCAGCCTATCTTGATTTTTGGCCGCAACTAGCAGAGTTTTCCCTGGAAAAACTGTCCTGCCCGACCAGTAGTGTGCCATCAGAGCGGGTGTTTACTGCAGGGGGGGCCATAGTAATCCCAAGGAGAACTCGTCTGTACATGAAAAATGTGGAGAGACTGACCTTTGTGAAGATGAATCAGCCAGGATTTCCAACCAACCTGATGCATGAGAGTAGATTGATCATGGTGCCACACCAACACTTCACAAATATGGATAGTGCAAACCATATTTTAGGTTGTAAGATCTGCGCTCCATCCAGACATGCTGGCTGTGAGTGCTCTCTTGTCATGTCTCTGCTGCTGGCAGGGCTGGGATTCGCATTGCAGGACGCACCCGCATGTGAATCCCTTAATTCGCCTCCCTGGTCTTTCTGTTCCCGCAGCCCCAGCATGTGTGCCCCAACCTTGTAGGGTGCGTGCGCCGGAGCTCGTTCATTTAAAGGGCCAGTACTTCCCTAATTAGTGTATTCACCTGTGCTCTTGTTATAAGTTCTTGCTCCTTCCTTGTATCCCAGCGGATCTTTGTTGCCTTTGTGCCCTAGAGAAAGCTACTGCGTTCCTGATATCTGTGTACCAGATCCTTGTTCTGTTACCTGACCCTGCACCTGTGCCACCTGCCCTGACCTACTGCTACCATGACCACATCTTGCCAGTTTCCTTTTGTGCCACGCCCCATCCCAGCAAACTGTGTGGATGAGTTGTGCCAGGGGTAGCGACCTGGGTGCCGTCTGCCGTAGTAAGACCATCCCGCTTTGTGGCAGGCTCTGGTGAAAACCACCTTAGACTCCGCTCCCTGGCACGGCTCACATAATCATGCACACAGGCCCAGAGGATTCACCACCTGCCGTGACACTTACAATGGTTATGCTGCCCAGTTACAGACATTCCTCTGCATCAGACCACAAGTAAGTATTGAGGATATGCATTAGCTAAACTCCAGACTGTGTCATTCAGCCACTATTTGGTCTCCTCATGCTGCCGCCAACTCCAGGCTGTGTGATTCAGCCACTATGCGGACATTCATAAAAAACTTGCTTGTGTATGTATTTTTTTAGTCATTTTATATTGCTTAATGTTTTGCTTACGTGCAACAAATTGATAACAAGTCACACAGCCTTTTTAAATTTGTCTCACGTAAGCAAATCAGCTTTTCTCCTCCATACTATTTTTCATTTTGAGATTTTGCTCATGTAAGCAAAATCTGTAAGCCAGGGTTGAGCTGGAGTAAATATATGGCATTTTTTTTGATGGTGTGTTACTTTTTTGCAACAGTCGCATGTTATAAATCTCTGACTACTGCAATTCCATTTTCAAAACTTGCTTACATAAGCCAAACTGAAAAAACTTGCTCTTCTCACTCTGCAGGCATAAAGTCGCACAAAAAACAATGTATTCACACAGGAGACATTTGAGAGACAATTATAAGCAAGAAAAAGGGAGTAAATCCTTTTATAAAAGGCCACTATATGGTCTCCTCATACTGATGCTACCTGCAGGCTCTGTCATTGTGCTGCTCTGCGACAGTGATTCTAATAGCGGCTGTGTCATTCAGACACTAAATGTTCTCATACTGCCGCAAACTCCAGGCTGTTTCATTCAGCCACTATATGCTGCCGCCAACTCCAGACTGTGTCATTCAGCCACTATTTGGTCTCTTCATGCTTCCGCCAACTCCAGGCTGTGTGATTCAGCCACTATATGTTCACCTAATGCTGCCGCCACCTCCATGCTATGTCATTCAGCAACTATATGGTCTCCTCATGCTTCCGACACCTCCAGGCTGTGTAATTCAACCACTAAATGTTCTCCTTATACTGCCGCAAACTCCAGGGTGGGTCATTCAGCCACTATATACTGCTGCCAACTCCAGGCTGTTTCATTCAGAAAGCAATTCTTTCTTTGTCTCATATGTTAATTTCTCATGACATTTTTTTCTCATTTTCATTCATGTTCATGTAATTCTTTGGTCTGATGAAAGTCCAGTGTGGACCGAAACGTCATTAAAAAAATCTTTGTTTGGGATTTCAAATAAAGCTACCTTGATTCAATTAAAAAGTGGTGTGTGAAGTTTTATCTACATAATAACTCCTCATACTGATGCCATCTCCAGGCTCTGTCATTGTGCGGCTCTGCGGCAGTGATTCTAATAGCGACGCCTCTGATCTGCATGTTATACTGAATAACAGTATTGTTTCACAAACCCAGCACAGACCCTATGCGTGTTACAGTAAGGCAAAGTGTTCTACACCCCTATTGAGGCTCTCTGAAGGCCAGAAATAGCCGTTTTTAGTAGCGATTCACTGCAAATACATTCGGACCAAAACAATTTTTTTAGGAAAATTGGTCATATTAGCCGAATTGAATTTGTCAAAAATTTGCTCATCTCTAACCTTAACTCAAGCAGTGAACTAAATTGTTATGTGAATAAAGAAAGTCCCAAATTTCTAGCTTTTGTATTATCTATAAATACATTGTACAATGGTCAGATTATGGTCCTCATTTTCTAAGCTTAAACTAACTAGTTTTTGTCGGGTTGTTTGGCACATAGTGTCTGTGACATTTCTGCTCCAGTGTGCGCCAGTGTGTGCCAGGAAGATCCAACAAACCCGGAATTGCGAAAAGCTGGAAAAGGGATGTGGTCTGCCACAAAGGGGGGATGGTTGGTTCGAAATGGGGCATAGTTTCCCAACCCAACCTATTTACTATTGAATTCACAGAAAATTCTGTGAATAAATCCCTGGAAATTTCCACTTAAAAAAGGCGCTCAGAACATTTTCCCGACTTGTAAATCTGTGAATCCACATAGTAAATGGAGTGGAGTCCTGCAAGTCTGAAACATTTCCCACTAGTAAAAACCCAACACTCTTAGTAAATGAGGGCCTATATGTTAATAATGACTGAAACAAACCATTTAATGCTATGGACACCTTTGAGTTACTTTTTTTATTTTTTGCAATTATGGGGTAAAACATTTTTCTCGTAGTTCTTCATAGTCCTAAAAAATTAGGAGCCTGCACTATATATGAAAACATGCAGGTCAAAGAGGAAAAACTGAGCATTTGTAATAAAGAACTAGAGAAAACATTTTTATGCAATAGTATAATGCAGTAATAACAAAAATTGCTTTCAAAGGTAACTTTAAGTATTGCATTTTTATCATCAGTTTATTCCATTTTATCTCACAGATGAATCTGAGGATGATGATGAATATATGAATACAAACCCTGCGAATGATGAAAACACGGAAGAAGTTTGTATTTTTACAACTTAAAACGTATTTCAATTCCTGTTATAATCCAATGTACTGTAATTAGTTAAAATATTATCATAATTAGAGGTGCAGTGTGAATATACATTGTAACATGCTTCCAAAACCTGTGGCTCTCCAGTTATTGCAAAACTATACCTATAAATCCACTTGAAAATAAGAATGTTGGTTTTTCTAGGATGAAGATTTGGAGACAGACTTGAAGAAACTGAAATCACAGCCTCCACCTGACCGACCAGTTGAAGAATTTGAGCAGTACAAGGCATTCTTTTCAGAACTTTCAGAACTAAGAGACTTCAAGGTAAGGTTCAATACTTGCTGGTAATGAATGCTGGTGCAGCTCACAATTATACACTGGCCGAGGTGAGTTGGCAATACACCTATACCCAAGGTGTACAAATTTGCAATAAATTGTAGAGAAAAAGAAAAACCAACCCAAACCTCAAGGACAGTGATAATATAGATATTGGGGGACATTTATCAAGGGATTTAGAGCTCTTTTTTTGCTTACAAAAGTTGCACAAAAAGTCGCATTAGCACTTAACCTCTTCAGGACATAGGGCGTATGGATACGCCCTGCATCCAGAGTCCTTAAGGACCGAGGGCGTATCCATACACCCGTGGGAATTCCGGCCCCCACCGCTAGCCGGTTGGGGACCGGAGCCGGATGCCTGCTGAAATCGTTCAGCAGGCATCCCGGCATATCGCCCAGGGGGGTCATTATGCCCCCCCCATGTCGGCGATCGCCGCAGATCGCTGGACAATTCAGTCCAGCGATCTGCGGCGATTCCGGGTCAATCGGGTCTCCAGTGACCCGGTGACCCGGAATTACTGGCTGTTCGGGGCCGTCTCTGACGGCCCCGAACAGCCAGAGCCTGCAGGGGTGAGGTGGCACTGGTGCCACCTCACGATCGCCCTGATTCGTCGGCCGGATTCCCGGCCGACCAATCAGGGCGCCTGCTGCGGGTGTCACTCCCGCACCCGCTCCGCCCCTCTTCCGGAGGACGTGAGCGGGTGCGGGACGTGCACCCCGGATGCTGGGGACCCCGATCACCGGCGTCCATGTTGGGATCGGAGCCCCAGGACTGACCTGTGGGGACTGACCTGTGCGGCGACTGGCCTGTGCGGCGATCAAGCAGCAGCAGGAGGTGAGTGACAGCCTCCTGCTGTTGCTTAGCAACAGCTCCCAGCATGCAAAAAGGGCATGCTGGGAGCTGTAGTTATGCAACAGCAGGAGGCAGACCACCACAACTCCCAGCATTCCCTTATGGCCATGCTGGGACTTATGGTTTTGCAACAGCTGGAGGCACATTTTTTCTATGGAAAAGTGTACCTTCAGCTGTTGTATAACTACAACTCCCAGCTTGCACAAACAGCTAAAGTGCATGCTGGGAGTTGTAGTGGTGCATCTGCTGGTTGCATAACTACAACTCCCAGCATGCCCATTGGCTGTCGGTGACTGCTGAGAGTTGTAGTTTTGCAACAGCTGAAGGCACACTGGTTGTGAAACTTTGAGTTTTTTTTTTACCTAACTCAGTGTTTCACGACCGGTGTGCCTCCAGCTGTTGCAAACTACAACTCTCAGCAGTCACCGTACACCATGCACCGTACATGCTGGGAGTTGTAGTTTTGCAACAGCTGGAGGCACACTGGTTGTGAAACACTGAGTTAGGTCACAAACTCAGTGATACATAACCAGTGTGCCTATAGTTGTTGCAAAACTACAACTCTCAGCAGTCACCGACAGCACACGGGCATGCTGGGAGTTGTAGTTATGCAACAGCTGGATGTCCCCCCCAATGTGAACGTACAGGGTACACTCACATGGGCGGAGGATTACAGTAAGTATCTGGCTGCAAGTTTGAGCTGCCGCAAACTTTCTGCTGCGTCTCAAACTGCCAGCGAGAAACTACTGTGAACCCCCGCCCGTGCGACTGTACCCTAAAAACACTACACTACACTACCACAAAAAATAAAATAAAAAGTAAAAAACACTACATATACACATACCCCTACACAGCCCCCCTCCCCTCCCCAATAAAAATGAAAAACGTCTGGTACGCCACTGTTTCCAAAACGGAGCCTCCAGCTGTTGCAAAATAACTCCCAGTATTGTCGGACAGCCGTTGACTGTCCAGGCATGCTGGGAGTTTTGCAACAGCTGGAGGCACCCTGTTTGGGAATCACTGGCATAGAATACCCCTATGTCCACCCCTATGCAAGTCCCTAATTTAGGCCTCAAATGCGCATGGCGCTCTCACTTTGGAGCCCTGTCGTATTTCAAGGCAACAGTTTGGGGCACATATGGGGTATCGCCGTACTCGGGAGAAATTGTGTTACAAATTTTGGAGGGTATTTTCTGCTTTTACCCTTTTTAAAAATGTAAAATTTTTGGGAAAACAAGCATTTTAGGTAAAAAATAATTTTTTTTTTTACATATGCAAATGTCGTGAAACACCTGTGGGGTATAAAGGTTCACTTAACCCCTTGTTACGTTCCCCGAGGGGTCTAGTTTCCAAAATGATATGCCATGTGGTTTTTTTTTTTTGCTGTCCTGGCACCATAGGGGCTTCCTAAATGCGGCATGCCCCCAGAGAAAAATTTGCTTTCAAAAAGCCAAATGTGACTCCTTCTCTTCTGAGACCTGTAGTGCGCCAGCAGAGCACTTTTCACCCCCATATGGGGTGTTTTCTGAATCGGGAGAAATTGGGCTTCAAATTTTTAGGGGTATTTTCTGCTATTACCCTTTTTAAAAATTACAAATTTTTGGGAAAACAAGCATTTTAGGTAAAAAATTATTATTTTTTTTTACATTTGCAAAAGTCGTGAAACACCTGTGGGGTATTAAGGTTCACTTTATCCCATGTTACATTCCCCGAGGGGTCTAGTTTCCAAAATGGTATGCCATGTGTTTTTTTTTTTTGCTGTTCTGGCACCATAAGGGCTTCCTAAAGGTGACATGCCCCCCAAAAACCATTTCAGAAAAACGTACTCTCCAAAATCCCCTTGTCGCTCCTTCCCTTCTGAGCCCTCTACTGCGCCCGCCGAACAATTAACATAGACATATGACGTATGTGCTTACTCGAGAGAAATTGGGCTACAAATACAAGTAAAAATTTTGTCCTTTTACCCCTAGTAAAAATTCAAAAATTGGGTCTACAAGAACATGTAAGTGTAAAAAATGAAGATTGTGAATTTTCTCCTTCACTTTGCTGCTATTCGTGTGAAACACCTAAAGGGTAAAAACGCTGACTGAATGTCATTTTGAATACTTTGGGGGGTGTAGTTTTTATAATGGGGTCATTTATGGGGTATTTCTAATATGAAGACCCTTCAAATCCACTTCAAACCTGAACTGGTCCCTGAAAAATACTGAGTTTGAAAATTTTGTGAAAAATCGGAAAATTGCTGCTGACCTTCAAAGCCCTCTGGTGTCTTCCAAAAGTAAAAACTCATCAATTTTATGATGCAAACATAAAGTAGACATATTGTATATGTGAACCAAAAAAAATGTATTCGTAATATCCATTTTCCTTACAAGCAGAGAGCTTCAAAGTTAGAAAAATGCAAAATTTTCAAATTTTTCATAAAATTTACGGATTTTTCACCAAGAAAGGATGCAAGTATCGACAAAAATTTACCACTATGTTAAAGTAGAATATGTCACGAAAAAACAATCTCGAAATCAGAATGATAACTAAAAGCATCCCAGAGTTATTAATGTTTAAAGTGACAGTGGTCAGATGTGCAAAAAACGCTCCGGTCCTTAAGGCCAAAATGGGCTCCGTCCTGAAGGGGTTAAAGAGTACCTGTCATCAACAAAGACTTTTAATATGTTGTTCATAATCATTAATGAAGACATATTGTAATATATCTTCATTAAAAAATATTACTATTTATACCAGTTTTTTCATTTTATACTTTTGGCCACTAGGGGTCACTCTTCTATGCCTGGTCTGCAAGCAGTATCCTATGCTTTTCAAAGTAAGTGTACAGCTTTTAGGACTAATGCTGAAAGGGCTCTG
Organism: Hyla sarda; assembly: GCF_029499605.1. Taxonomy (NCBI): domain Eukaryota; kingdom Metazoa; phylum Chordata; class Amphibia; order Anura; family Hylidae; genus Hyla; species Hyla sarda. The sequence goes on from NC_079192.1 coordinate 113,808,823, forward strand.
GTCCTTCCACCGGAAGTTCAGTACTCTCAGCTCACTGTGAACTACAAGCCTGTACATGCCTCTCATATAACAGAGGCCAGTCACCTCCCCCTCCCCCCTGCTCTGTGTTCTCCCTGCCCCTCACCACACGTTATCTTATACATTGTATTATCTCACTGCACTCCCTGCTCAGTGCCACCCCCCCCCCTCCGATATTCATCTTAATCACTGCCTCTGTAATTGCTCCCTCAGCCCCTGGTTCTCAGCATTGACTTTTTAGTGCAGAGAGACAGGCTGACATCCCTCCCCTGTACTTAGTCTGTATGCACACTGCAGAGCAGTGTTTCACAAACAGGGTGCCTCCAGCTGTTGCAAAACTACAACTCCCAGCATGCCCGGACAGCTGTTGGCTGTCTGGGCATGCTGGGAGTTGTAGTTTTGCAACAGCTGGAGGTGCCCTGGTTGGGAAACACTGCTGCAGAGGGAGAGCAGCATACAGGAAGACTGGCAGAAGCAGAGTCCCAGCCAGGCTTCATGTGACATCATGCCTGCCAGGACCCACCTCCTTCCACCCCTCAGAAAGACAGTGCTCCTGAGCTAATGAAGAGGGATAAAAAAAGGTATTTTCACAGTGTTTTAAACCTCAATAAACACAGGGATAGGCATAGTTAGAGAAAGGGACAGATGGGAAGGGGGATCAGGGAAAGTTTAGATGATGACAGGTACTCTTTAAGCAACTTTTTGTGCGACTTTTGGCTGTAAGCAAAAAGTTACAAAAGAGCGTACGAAAGTAAATTTTATTTTTTACTTTGCAGTGGTCTGGGATTTATCAAGTGCGAAAGTCGCACAAAAAGTCGCAAGGCCTCAAAAACTGTGTAAATGTAAGCCAGTCCGGAGCTGGCGTACAAAACAGATTTTGAGAGCAAACTTTATATTTCCCGCTGGCAGCCGAGATCACGGCTCCAGCGGAAAATATATTGCCACTGTACAAAGGAGCCTGGGCTGGCATCACTCTGAAGCCATCTGGGCTCCGTCTGATTCTAACCCCGCTACCCTGTCCCTGGTTGGACTTGATGGACGTATGTCTTTTTTCAACCATACTAACTAACTATGTAACTATAATGACATCCCCCCTTGTCTCCCACCCACCTGCGCCGCACATCTCCCATCTGTCTGCTACCTGTTGCAAGACTACAACTCCCAGCATGTCCATACAGTGAGGGCATGCTGGGAGTTGTAGTATTGTAGCGGGCGGACAATGTGCGGCACGGGCAGGTGGAAGACAAGGGGGGTGGGGGTATGTACAGCAATGTCCCCATCCCCATCATTATCTTAGGGTAGTGGGGACAGAATCAGTGGAGCCCGGGCAGCTGCAGAGTGATGCCAGCCCGGGCTCCTTTTAACATACCTCGGAGCCGCGGATACTGCGGCTCTGCTAAATGTTAAAAGGAGCCCGGGCTAGCCACACTTCAGCTGCCCGGGCTCCGTCAACTATTATCACCACAGCGAACGCCGAGAGATGGCAGGCTTCTGCACATCTCCGTGCCCGGCTGTGGGAGTCCCGGGCGGCTGCAGTATTATGTCAGGCCGGGCTCCTTACTACAGCGCAGCGGAGTTTAGTGTAATTTCATATTTCCCGATGGACCCTGTGTCACGTGACCCGGCTGGAAATATGAAATTACAGTGATTCTCTGATCACTGCAGCCAGGGAGTGGAGCGCATTACTGCTTCCCTGGCTGGCACAACTACAACTCCCAGCATGCCCTTACTGTAAGGGCATGCCTGGGAGTTGTAGTTGTGCGGCAGGGGGCAGTTGACAGGCTTGTCACCCCCCCTTACAACTCCCAGCATGCCCTTACAGTAAGAACATGCTGGGAGTTGTAGGGGGGGGATGACAATCTCCCGCACCACATTACTACAATTCCCAGCATGCCCTTTCTGTAAGGACATGCTGGGAGTTGTAGTTGTGCGGCAGGGGGCGCCCGCCCCCCTACAACTCCCAGCATGCCCTTACAGTGGAGATATGCTGGAAGTTGTAGTCATGTGGTGCAGGAGATTGTTCCCCCCCCCCCCCACACTACAAATCCCAGCATATCCTTACTGTAAGGGCATGCTGAGAGTTGTAGTCATGGGCGGCTGACAATAAATGTATAAACCTATTATTCTTTTTTTTTCTCTCATTTCAGATCAGTGTATCCTGTGGACTACTTCGGATTTGGTGGACTGCTTCAATGACCAGCGTTTTTTTAATCTGTTTAATGTTAATAAAATGGTTAACGAGGGCTTGTGGGGGAGTGTTTTTTGGAATAAATTTTTTTGAAACGTGTTGTGTTTTTTTAAATTTACTTGACCGGCTTAGTAGTGGAAGCTGTCTTATAGACGGAGTCCATTAGTAAGCTGAGGCTTAGCATTAGCAACAAAAACAGCTAGCGCTAACCCCCAATTATTACCCCGGTACCCACCGCCACAGAGGTGCCGGGAAGAGCCGGTACCAACAAATTTGGTGCTCCTGAGCCTAGGTGGTAACAGGCTGACGTTAATTAGGCTGGGGAGGGCCAGTAACAATTGTCCTCGCCCACCCTGGTAACGTCAGGCTGTTGCTGCTTGGTTGGTATTTGGCTGAAAATAAAAATAGGGGGGGACCCTATTCATTTTTTTTTTTAAATAATTCATTATTTATGCAAAAAAAAGAAAAGATTCCCCTATTTTTATTTTTAGCCCAATACCAACCAAGCAGCAACAGCCTGACGTTACCAGGGTGGGCGAGGACCATTGTTACTGGCCCTCCCCAGCCTACATAATGCCAACCTGTTACCGCCTAGGCCCAGGAGTGCCATATTTGACGCTCCGGGCCTGTTGGTACCGGCTCCTCCCTGCACCCCTGTGGCGGTTGGTACCGGGGTAATAATTGGGGGTTAGCACTAAGCCTCAGCTTAGTAATCAACTCTGTCTATAATACAGCTTCCACTACTAAGCCTGTCATGTAAATAAAAAAAAACAACACAGTTTGTAAAAAAAAATGTTATTTCAAAAAAACACTCCTCCAAAAGTCCTCATTAAAGGAGTACTCTAAAAAAATATGGCATCATAGCGAAGTGTACTTGATTACCTTTCATTAGAGGTCCTGCTCGCCAATATCGGTCCAGCCGTTCTCCTGCAATCATCCCCTGTATTTTACCATACTTCCGGGTACTGTAAGCATGGCCGTGACGTCATGAATGACGTTTTCCCAGCATGCTTACTCCTCTTCTTCCGCTCCCAACCCCTCCCTCACTCCGTTCTCCCAACCCCACAAATTATCCATGCGCGCTTCAATATCCCTTTACTCCCTTTACTCCGATTGCTAGCGTAACTAGCTTTGTGAATATAACTTAGAGTTACTGCGGCGTAACTCTAAGTTATATTATTGGACGGGAAAGATCACATGTCCGGTACGGTCAGGCTGCTGAGTGTGCAGGCGCGCCTCACGCATGCTGATAGGAGGATAGAGGGAGAGGAGTTTACTCAGCAGAGCGAATAGCTGCTGAGTAAACCAGGGGGTTTATGAATATTCAGAGGTGGGAGTGAACGAGCGGCACTAGTGGGGGCTGGCATAACTCGGGGAGGAACAACACCATGATGACGATTCACTCAAAAGATGGCCTCGGGCGGCCGGAGAGCGTGGAACGAGTGTCATAATTGGCAAAGACAGGCTGCACTTCCGGAATCGCTATAAAACATGGATGGCTGCATGTGACGCTACTGAGGTAATTTACTAAGTTATATATCTCGGGTAAAGCTTGCTAATGATGGGTAAAAGTTTTGATTCAGAGTACTTCTTTAACCATTTTATTAACATTAAACCAAAAAAATGCTGATCAGTGTACTCCCCTGAATCTAAAGTAATCCACAAGATACACAGATCTGAAATGAGAAGAAAAAAAATGAGTTAGTACATTTAGGGGGGAAAAAAAAGGGGGAAAAAAATAAATAAAAACAAACATATATATATCACACATTTTTTCCAAAGCTGCAAATTTGTGTTCTGAAGTCATTTATTAGTTTTTGCTTATGTATGCTAAAAAAAATGGTATTCAAAAGTGATTTATTGGTTTTTGCTTATGTAAGCCAAATTTATCAACCCACCATGATAGTATAATAAATATGTCACACATAAGCAAATCCAAAAGCAAGAAAAAAATGCCTACAGAACTTGCTTACCAAAGCAACGATGATAAATTTGGTAGAGTTTGGTATTTAGTACAGTAATTTAATGGCTGAGACCATGCTTCAAATATCAAATGAATAAAACTTATTAAAATATATAATGCAAAGAAACTTCCCTCACCGGGCCCTTGTGGGAGGAAGAATCACATAGATAAACTGAAAGACATAATAAATTTATGAAAACAACATATATTATTATTATTATAAAATATTACTGCAATGTGACTGATAATCCGGCAGCGCTAATCGACTGATACTCCGGTATAGAACTGATAAAAGTCCAGCAATAAAAATATGTGTGAATAAATGTCCAATACTGAACAGGTTGACCACTGATGAATAAAGATAGAGTTATATTACCAAATTCTCTCTGTCTCGCTGGTGGATGGTGTGATAAGCTGACCTGTGGGTGCTTTCAGTCACCAGCACGGCTGGTTCAGACGGCACTAAACCCGGTGATTGGTGTGCAGTAGCTGCGGAGGTCTTAGAGTGCAGAGTAGTGATGTTTCCTCATTGAACTCCCATTTGTTGATGGCGTCTGACGTCAGCGGGAGATGCAAATAATAGATGGAACACAGGATCAGTGGGTAACAGGCAGCAGATGGATCAGCAGATGGATTGCGGGAACGGTAAGTAAATCAAGTGGAAACCAATGGTTCATAGCATTGCACATGGATCGCAATAGTAATAAAGGATCTTTGCTTGGACTATAGCTAGAATTGATGTCAGACAAATGATGGCTAAAAGTCCATTTTACAGTCACACTGCATTCAGGCTAAATGCGTTTTGGGGTGCTCTATACAAAGTATTCGACCCGTTCCTCAGTAACTATGTCTCTGAAATGGATCCTGGCATATTTATAGCTATTCCAGTTAGTTTTGCAGGTGAAAGGAAGATCATTGACAAACTATGGCACGGGAATGTATTGATATTACTGGCAGGCTAGTGTTCACACAGAGAAATTTCTTTCACTGAATGTAACCACACACATATATATATATATATATATATATATATATATATATATATAGCAACAGGAGAATACAGCAGCACACTGCTGGCACAAAGATATAGATAAAACATGAATATATAGATGAAACATGCGTATATAGATAAAACATGAAAAGCTATACAGCTGTAGTGCAACAAATGTGAAATTATGAAATTATGAAACATTGAGGTACTTAGCTTGCATGCAAAGTTGGCGACCAAATAGCTTGGACCGTCCCACCACAGTAAGGTGACCTAATTTTGGGACGGACCCTACACTACGAATATGCCTCTGTGTGAATATATATATATATATATATATATATATATATATTCACACAGAGGCATATTCGTAGTGTAGGGTCCGTCCCAAAATAAAAAAAAAAATTAAAAACACACATATATATATATATATATATATATATATATATATATATATGATTTTTTTTGTTTTTTTTTATATACAACACAATTAGACATTTAGAATAAGAAAGGAATGGTGATAAAAATAAGTGCAGTATAGTGAATAAAATAACAAATAAATTGGAATAAATTAAAAATGATAACAGATGCAAAATAAAAAATAAATAAAACTGAAAATGACAAAATAAATAATAATAAAAATAAATGTTCATTTTAGTATATGAATAACGTGAGAAGTGGACAATTACATAGTAGAATTTGATGAAATACAAAGTGAAAGTGAACATTGTAGAAAGTGTGAAAATACTGTTACTGAATCTTGACTGATTATCGTGTTGGATAATGTATCCAATTGTGACACATAGTAATGTAACAAAAAAGTATATAGAGCTTCCATGCAGAGTTAGATATAAATAGTCGTAACTATATTTCCATACTGACATTTATGGTCAAAAAGTGTCTATATGTAAGTGACGTGTATATAAAACATGTTTCTGCAAGGAAATAATGTGTGTAAATAAATTATGTAAATATGTAAGGAAAAATGTTAGTTGATAAGTGTGTGTGATGAATAAAAATGGAAAAGAAAACTTAAAATAAATTAAATTGAAAATAATGATAATAAAAATAAAATTAAAATAAAATAGCAATAATAACAATAACAGAAACATAGAAAATGTGACAATACTAAAACATATGATAATACAATATGAACTAAATGAATAATCGTAAAGAGGACCTTAAGAGGGGGATGGAATCCTCCCAAAACAATTCTTTTAAGTGGAATATAGAGGAGCAAATAACATGTAACACCAAAGGAGTAATTTATCTGATTGAATGTGGGCGTAAAAAACAATATATAGGGTGAACTAAGAGACCCCTAAAAATCTGTATTGCTGAACATCTAAATAATATTAAGAATGGAAATTTGAAACCCCCTCTCTCTGCCCATTTTGTAACAATACATAATCGTGATTTAAAAGCTTTTTCATTTATTGGTCTGCAGTATATTAGGCCAGATTGGAGAGGAGGTAGTCATATGGTCCAAATGTCCCGAGCTGAAAGTAAAAAGATTTATGAATTTGCAACATTAGAACCTGGTGGTCTCAATTCTAGTTTTGAGCTGTTTGGATTTTTGTAAGGGATGGATTGGGCTCTAGCCAGTGTCCCTTATTCTTTATTGGGATAAACGCCACAGCCGACACCATCCCCCTCTTAAGGTCATCTTTACGATTATTCATTCAGTTGATATTGTATTATCATATATTTTAGCATTTTCACATTTTCTATGTTTCTATTATTGTTATTATTACTAATTTATTTTATTTTATCTCTATTTTATTTTTATGTTCATTTTTATCATTATTTTCAATTTAATTTAATTTAATTTTTATTCATTTTTTATTTTATTTTCCATTTTTATTCACCACACACACTTATCAACTAATAATTTTCTTTACATATTTACATAATATATTTACACACATTATTTCCTTGCAGAAACGTGTTTTATATACACGTCACTTACATAAAGACACTTTTTGACCATAAATGTCAGTATGGAAATATAGTTACAACTATTTATATCTAACTCTGCATGGAGGCTCTATATACAGGGCCGGATTAAGAGGATCATGGGCCTGGTGCTGAAGATTTTGATGGGCCTTTTTATCGAAATATATAAAATGAAAAAGCAACACAAAGCTATTTTGTTTAACACAAATAAAGCGCATCCGTCACATGTTATGCACATTAAATTACCAGGATAGCTGAATATATGTTAGTGTCCAAAAGTTGCTGAGTTGCCCACAGCAACCAATCAGATCGCTTCTTTTATCTGATGTTACTAGGAGGATGTTAAACGCTGCTGGACTGCGCTGTTCTCTGCTGTAACACACACAGGCTCTGCATCCTATGATCCTTCTGCAGTGTAATATAATGAAGTGACTGGCCGCAAGATGGCTGCCGATTATATAGGGCTGTGACATCACAGGGATGACTGGCTGCTGATAGGCTGCATCCTGCATGTGATTCAGGGTCATCCCGCCTACTTCTCTTCCCGCCTTCCCAGCGTTCTTTGCCCCATATACTGACATGTGGATCCGCCATTTTAGATGCCCTGGAGCCTGCACTGCAGTAAATGGAGTTTAATGAAGCGATTTGCGCAATAGAATTGCGGCGATATTTGCATTCGTTGCAAATCGTATATTTTCTGAAATTCGTAATGAATTCGGGTTCGTCAGCTCCAATTCGCTCATCTCTAGACATAGCTCTTATTTTTCTACCTACAGACTCATATAAGGGCTTGTTTTTTTGCGTCACCAATTATACTTTGCAATGACAAACAAACACACAAACAAATAATTGTGGGACAAACTTGAAAAAAATGCAATTTTGGGGGGCTTTCTACACAGAGCACTTTTTGCAAACAGTCCCACATTGGGAGAGATTTATCAAAACATGTGTAGAAGAGAGGTGCAGCTGTCCATAGCAACCAATCAGATCGCTGCTTTCATTTTTCAGAGGCCTTTTAAAAGATGAAAGAAGCGATCTGATTGGTTGCTATGGGCAGCTGCACCACTACTCTACACAGGTTTTGATAAGTCTCTCTCATTAGCTTTATTCTGTTGGGCCATACGATTACAACGATACACAAATTGGGCCATTGACCATGCAGATTACTCAACATTATAAGCGGTGATACCACTTTTTTTTTTTTTTGGATAACATTTTTTTATTTGAAAAATTAGAAAAGGGAGGTGGTTCAACTTTTATTAGGGAAAGGGTTAATTAACTTTTATTATTATTATTATTTTCGCAGGAAGGGGTCAAGCACACCTGTCTATAACTTCTAGGCCAATCTGTCTATAATAGCTGTGCTATTATAAGCAGATATGCCATTCAGGAGCATAAAAAAGCAAGGTGAGAACTTATCACCTAGCTTTTCCATGCTCCTGAATGCCATTGCTGCTTATAGTCTATAAGGATAACTTACTATAAGTTATAGGCAAATCTGTCTATATTAGCTTAACTAATAAAAGCAGAAATGGCACTAAGGAGCACAGAAAAGCTGGGTGACAATTTCTCGCCTAGATTTTTCATGCTTCTGAATGGCTATTATATATAGATTTACCTATAACCTTTAGTCAAATCTGTCTATAATAGCTGAGCTATTATAAGCAGATATGCCATTCAGGAGAATGAAAAAGGTAGGTGAGAAATTGTCACCTAGCTTTTCTGGGCTCCTGAATGGCATATCTGCTTACCATAGAATAGACAGATATGACTAAATGTTATAGGTAAATCTATCTATAACAGCTGAGCTATGATAAGCAGACATGCCATTCAGGTACACAGAAAAGCTAGGTGACAATTTCTCATCTAGTTTTCCATGCTCCTGAATGGCATGTCTGCCTACAATAACTGAGCTTTTATAAGCAGGCATTCCATTCAGGAGCATGGAAAAGCTAGGTGAGAAATTGTCACCTAGCTTTTCTATGTACCTGAATGGCAAGTCAGTTCATGACTGGTGGTGGTACTTTTTTGGGGGACTTCAGAGGCAGAGAAAAATGACCACCGGCGGGATCTCAGCCACTGTCACACAGTAACATTTTTTGACGGGCGTGGGCCAGGCAGGAAAGCAGCACATACCATCCTCTGTCTGACAGGGGGGGAGGAGCGTCCTACGATACTGTGACGTAAGTCACGCTGGTCAGGAGGTTACCCAGCCCATGTGACCACCCAGGCAGGGGCGGACTGACAACACTCAGGGCCCTCGGACCAAATAAAGCAAGGGCCACCTGTGAGGCTCCGCCCATGGCCACACCTCTGCTATGCCCCTATCCCACCCAAATCCCTTCTAATGCCCCAACCTACACACAAAATAATAGAAAAGAAAATATATAACAAGTTAACATAGGTAAGATAATTTTCCATGAGCAAGAATACCAGTATAGGAGGAAATATATACCACCACACAATAACTTGATAATACCGCCATACTGTACTGAATAAAACCACTATACACAGACCAGTATTTCCCCATACAGTGCCCATATAGCGAAAGTTACCAGCTGTGCACAGGATCTGTATACCATATAAGTGATTATATCCAAGACCAGGGCTGCCATCAGAAATGTTGGGGCCCCTTACACAACTCAAGGCCCCCCCTTGCCTACTAACTTCCACATTGTCTATAAAAAAATATTTGAAAACACAGGACAAGAAAAACAAGAGCCGTTTAGTTTATTGAGGAAGGAAAGAGGAATATACCCGGACCCCAGTGACAGAATATACCCGGACCCCAGTGACAGTATATACCCAGACCCCAGTGACAGTATATACCCGGACCCCAGTGACAGTATATACCCGGATCTCAGTGACAGTATATACCCGGACCCCATTGACAGTATATACCCGGACCCCAGTGACGGTATATACCCGGATGCCAGTGACAGTATATACCCGGATGCCAGTGACAGTATATACCCGGATCCCAGTGACAGTATATACCCGGACACTAGTGGCAGTATATGCCCGGACCCCAGTGACAGTATATACACGGATCCCAGTGACAGTATATACCCGGATTCCAGTGACAGTATATACCTGGATTCCAGTGACAGTATATACCCCGACCCCAGTGACAGTATATACCCAGACCCCAGTGACAGTATATACCCGGACCCTAGTGACAGTATATGCCCGGACCCCAGTGACAGTATATACCCGGACCCTAGTGACAGTATATTCCCGGACCCCAGTGACAGCATATACCCGGACCCTAGTGACAGTATATGCCCGGACCCCAGTGACAGTATATACCCGGACCCTAGTGACAGTATATTCCCAGACCCCAGTGACAGCATATACCCGGACCCTAATGACAGTATATACCCGGACCCCAGTGACAGTATGTACCCAGATGCCAGTGACAGTATATACCCAGATCCCAGTGACAGTATATACCCGGACACTAGTGACAGTATATGCCCGGACCCCAGTGACAGTATATACCCGGATCCCAGTGACAGTATTTACCCGGATTCCAGTGACAGTATATACCTGGATTCCAGTGACAGTATATACCCCGACCCCAGTGACAGTATATACCCAGACCCCAGTGACAGTATATACCCGGACCCTAGTGACAGTATATACCCCGACCCCAGTGACAGTATATTCCCAGACCCCAGTGACAGCATATACCCGGACCCTAGTGACAGTATATACCCGGACCCCAGTGACAATATGTACCCGGATGCCAGTGACAGTATATACCCAGATCCCAGTGACAGTATATACCCGGACACTAGTGACAGTATATGCCCGGACCCCAGTGACAGTATATACCCGGATCCCAGTGACAGTATATACCCGGATTCCAGTGACAGTATATACCCGAACCCCAGTGACAGTATATATCTGGACCCCAGTGACAGTATATACCCTGACCCCAGTGACAGTATATACTCGGACCCTAGTGACAGTATATGCCTGGACCCTAGTGACAGTATATTCCCGGACCCCAGTGACAGCATATACCCGGACCCTAGTGTCAGCATATGCCCCTGCCCATCAGGACTATCCACTATGTGGGGCAGAGGAGCAGCCAGTGCCCTGCAGAGAGTACACTGTATCACTGGGTACACTGGTATATAGGGTACACAGGTATATTGGGTACACTGGTATATTGGGTACACTGGTATACTGGGTACACTGGATCACTGGGTACACTGGTATATTGGTATATTGGGTACACTGGTATTTTGGGTACACTATCACTGGGTACACTGGTATATTGGGTACACTGGTATATTGGGTACACTGGTATACTGGGTACACTGGATCACTGTGTACACTGGTATATTGGTATATTGGGTACACTATCACTGTGTACACTGGAATATTGGGTACACTATCACTGGGTACACTGGTATATTGGGTAAACTGGTATATTGGGTACACTATCACTGGGTACACTGGTATATTGGGTACACTGGTATATTGTGTACACTGTATCACTGGGTACACTAATATCTTGGTAACACTGAGATATAATATAGATATTAGATACATAGATAGATCAGTGTTTCCTAAGTCGGGTGCCTCCAGCTGTTGCTAAACTATAACTTTCAGCATGCCTGGACAGCCAAACACATGCTGGGAGTTATAGTTTTGCAACAGCTGGAGGCACCATGGTCAGGAAACACTGAGATATAAGATAAAAATACGATAGATGTGAGATAGATAGATATGAAATAGATAGGAGATAGATAGATAGATATGGGATATATAGATAGATAGATATGAGATTGATAGATAGGAGATAGATAGATATGACATAGATAGATAGATAGGAGATAGATAGATATGAGATTAGATAGATAAAGTCTCAAAAAACTACAACTCCCAGCATGTCTGGACAGCCAAAGGAATGCTGGGAGTTGTAGTTTTAAAACTGCTGGAGGCACCCTGGTCAGGAAACATTAAGAAATTGCCCATTTAACTCCCACTGACCCCCCCCCCCCGCCCCCCAAACAGCAATTTGCCCCTCAACCTTTTCCTCCCAGAAAATTACCTGTTGTATGGGGGGCTGCAGCGGTGGGCAGGGGAAGTCTTCCTGTTCCCCTTCGGAGCGGGTGGGTGATGTAGTCCGAAATGGAGCACCTGCCTGCTCTAATAGGGCTGCAGCCTGCACACAGAGGAGTGTGGGGGGGAGGGGGAGGAGCGTCCCTCTGCTCTCTTTCCAGAGATGCATTTCGGCCACGGCCCCTGCACTCACCTTAAAGGGCCGGAGGCTAACTATTTAAAAAAAAGAAAACAGTGCTGCAGCGGCCTACAGTGACCCAGGGCCGTAAGTAAGAAGCAGGGCCGGCCCTCTTTTTCTGTTATCATATTTATAATGGGTGACGGGTGGCCTGTGCAGGCCGCGGGGCCTATTTTCATGTAGGGGCCTGGAGCGGCAGCTCCATGCGCCCCTACCTTAATCCGGCCCTGTCTATATACTTTTTGTTACATCACTATGTGTCACAATTGGATACATTATCCAACATTATAGTCAGTCAAGATTCAGTAACAGTATTTTCACACTTTCTACAATGTTCACTTTCATCAAATTCTATTATGTAATTGTCCACTTCTCACGTTATTCATATACTATAATGAATAATTATTCTCATTATTCTTTATTTTGTCATTATCATTTTTATTTGTTTTATTATTTTGCATTTGTTATCATTTTTAATTTATTCCAATTTATTTAGAATTTTTATTTTAATTCACTATACTGTACTTATTGTCATCATCATTTCTTTCTTATTCTGAATGTCTAATTGTGTTGTATATATAAAATAAATATATATATATATATATGTATTATATATATATATGTATTATATATATATATGTATTTACATTCACTGAAATAAATTTCTCTGTGTGAACACTAGCCTGCCAGCGATATCAATACATTCCTGTGCCATAGTTTGTCAATGATTTTCCTTTCACCTGCAAAACTAACTGGAATAACTATAAAGATGCCAGGATCCATTTCAGAGACATAGCTACTGAGGAAGGGGTCGAATACTTTGTACAGAGCACTCCAAACGAGTTTAGCCTGAATGCAGTGTGACTGTAGTATGGACTTTTAGCCATCATTTGTCCAACATCAATTCTAGCTATAGTCAAAGGAAAGATCCAGTACTACTATTGCGATCCATCTGCGATCCTATGAACCATCGGTTGCCATTTGATTTACTTACCGTTCCCGCAATCCATCCGCTGATCCGTCTGCTGCCTTTGTTACTCGCTGATCCTATGTTCCATCTCTTGTCTGCATCTCCCGCTGACCGATGACTTCAGACGCCATCAACAAATGGGAGTTCTATGAGGAAATATCAACAGTCTGCACTCTCAGACCTCCGCAGCTACTGCACGCCAATCACCGGGTTTAGTGCCGTCTGAACCAGCCGTGCTGGCGCCTGCAAGCGCCCACAGGTCAGCTTATCACACCATCCACCAGTGACACAGAGAGAATTTGGTAATATAACTCTATCTTTATTCATCAGTGGTCAACCTGTTCAGTATTGGACATTCATTCATTCATTCATTCACACATATTTGTATTATTGCTGGACTTTTATCAGTTCTTTACCAGAGTATCAGCTGATTGGCACTGCCGGATTATCAGTCACATTGTAGTAAAATTTTATAATTATAATGTTGTTTGTATAATTTTATCATGTCTTTCAGTTTATCTATGATTATTCCTCCCACAAGGGCCCTGTGAGCGGAATTTCTTTGCGATATATATATTTAATACGTTTTATTCATTTGCTATTTGAAGCACGGTCTCAGCCATTAAATTACTGTACTAAATACCAAATTCAATATCTATATTATCACTGTCCTTGAAGTGTGGGCTGGTTTTTCTTTTTCTCTACAAGGTTCATTACTTATTCATGTATATGGCTTTAAAACTAGAATTATTGTGGATAGTTCAGACACAACTTTCCAAGGCCTTTACTGCAGAATGGCAAAACATGTTTACTTTTCTAGTTTGTAGCACTACAGGTGATTATATAGAGAGGCCTTTGCAGTTGGAGCATAATAATAAATATGTTCAGCAGCGCTAATTAACTCCTTCCTTCCTGAGCTGAACTGTACTTGCAGCTGTCATCTGCGAGCAGAGCTTAGCCCCAACAGTGGCAGGTTCACACAAGCCGAACCTGGCAACGTTCAAAAGTCCGGAAAGCCACAATCCTCTTGAAGTTTTGATCGAATCCGGCTCGGTTTGGTCAGCTCTAGTGTCAGACATTTCTTCAAGACCTTTATTCCATCTCATTTTGTCTATGACAGTCGGTGGTATTACAGAAAATGCCCTTGCCTGTGATTTTAAATCAAAAAATGTAAAACAATGTTTTATCCCATTTGGTTTGTATGACAGTAGGTACTTACAATGCATACCTTTATATGATAGCACGTTTTTATGTTGAGGTTCAAGACGTCATATCTATGTGGCTTTGTTTATTTCGGTCCAGGTCAGTAGGATGTAATATAATCAATATAAGCGTGACATTCAGAAAGCATATTGTAGCCATGGCTAGCAAGATACTATCAATATAGTAAATTGCTGCTGGAAAAAGCTTGTCTGTGTAACACTCAGCACTGTCCTATCTCTCTGCAGTGAAAGGATGAAGTGACGAGACAGAATATGGCTGCCGATTATATAGGGCTGTGAGATCACAGGGGTAACTGGCTACTGAAAGGCTGCATCCTGCATGTGATTCAGGGTCATCCCGCCTACCCTCGTTCCCACCTTCCCAGAGTTCTTTGTTCCATGTCCTTACATGTGGATCCGCCATTTTAGATGCCCTGGAGCCTGGACCGCACTAAATGGAGTTTAATGAAGTGATTTGCGCTATTTGCATTTGTTGCAAATCGAATTTTTCATGAAATTCATAACGAATTTGGATTCGTGAGATTCGATTTGCTCATCTCTAGTCAGAACCACTGTAACTTTCAGCCACCCCTGTGCAAATCACCAATTTAGCCATCAAATGAACATGATGTACTCTCACTCCTGAGCCTTGTTGTGCGCCCGTAGATCACTTTACACCCACATATGGAATATCTCTGTACTCAGGAGAAATTGCTTTACAAATTTTGGGGGTCTTTTTTCCTTTTTCCTCTTGTGAAAATGAAAAGTATGGGGCAACACCAGCATGTTAGTGTAAAAAAAATATAAATAAAATTACACTAACATGCTGGTGTAGACACCAGCATGTTAGGAGGGATAAAAAGAGAAAAAGCCCCCCAAAATTTGTAGCATAATTTCTCCCGAGTACGGAAATACCCCAAATGTGGCCCTAAACTGTTGCCTTGAAATACGACAGGGCTCTGGAGTGAGAGTGTGCAATGCACATTTGAGGCCTAAATTAGGGATTTGCAAAGGGACGGGCCCGGATGTGAGCATGGCGCTTGCCTCCTCCAGCAAAAATATTGTACGGCAGTGTTCCCTCAAACAGGGTGCCTCCAGCTTTTGCAAAACTCCCAGCATGCCTGGACAGTCAATGGCTGTCTGGCAATGCTGGTAGTTATTTTGCAGCAGCTGGAGACTCAGTTTTGGAAACAATGCCGTACGAGACGTTTTTAATTAAATTTTATTGGGGGGGTTGGTGGTGTTAGGGTGTGTACATGTAGTGTATTTTTTCCCTTTATTTTGTGTAGGTGTTGTATAGTGTAGTGTTTTTAGGGTACATTCATACAGGTAGGGGTTTACAGCTTCCCGCTGGGAGTTTCAGCTGCCGCACACTCACCACACATTCACTTGGGGGGGGGGGGGGGGGAGGGGGCGCAAACCTTCAGCTTTTGAAAACGACAACTCCCAGCATGCACAGGGAGGCCATGCATGCTGGGAGTTGTAGTTATGCAACAGCTGGAGGCACACTGGTTGGGAAACACTGAGTTAGGTAATAGACTACAACTGTATTTCCACCAGTATACCTCCGGCTGTTGCAAAACTACAACTCCCAGCATGCATAGTCTGTCAGTAAATGCTGGGAGTTGTAGTTTTACAAAAGTTCGAGGCACGGGGGTAGGGAAACACGGAGTTAGGAAACAGACAGTGTTTCCCAACCAGTGTGCCACCAGTTGTTCCAAAACTTCAACTCCCAGCATGCCCGGACAGCCGAAGGGCATGCTGGGAGTTGTAGTTTTGCAACAACTGCAGTAGAACAGTTTGAAGACCACTGTGTAGTGGTCTCCAAACTGTGGCCCTCCAGATATTGCAAGACTACAACTCCCAACATGCCGAGACTGTCCAGGCATGCTGGGAGTTGTAGTTCAGCAACATGTGAAGGGCCAGATGTTGCAGAACTACAATGCTCAGTATGCCTGGATTGTCTGGGGATGATGGGAGTTGTAGTTTTGCTACATCTGGAAGTGCACAGTTTGGAGACCACTATACATTGGTGTCCAAACTGTAGCCCTCCAGATGTTGCAAAACTACAAGGCAGCAGTGAAGATTACTTACGAGATCTTCACTGCTGACTCTGTCTCCACCATTGCCAGCATTCTGCTGCCGCTGCCTGCATTCCGCTGCAGCCGGTCCCTGATGCCTGCCACCGGTCCCCCGCTGTCTGCCGTCGGCCCCTTGCTGTCTGCCACCGGCCCCCTCTTCCACAGCAGCCAGTAATCATCATCGCCATCTTTCCCCCGCCCTGCCTGGATTTCCAGGGGCGGGAAGAGTGGAAGATCTCAACTTTAAACCCCCCCTCCGCCGGGCCAGTCGGTAAGTCCTACTGGCAAATCACAGGGGATAGGAGGAGGTGGAACCCCTGCCACCTCGCTCCTATCCTTTAGGATAATAGGGGCTGTCTCCCCTATTTTCCAGGCGATCGGGTCACCAGAGACCTGATCAGACCGGTAAAAACGTGATTCGCTGGTCAGAATTGGCCAACAGGGGGGGTCTCAGGACCCCCCTAGGCAATGTCCTGGGACGGCTGCTGATAGTTATCATCCCCTCTGGAGATCCGGTGATCCAGGAAAGCTGTGCTGCAAATGTACTGTGCGCTAATTACTTTTAAGCAGCGCTGTACATTTACGGCGCATGTCCTTAAGGGGTTAATGGCCGTTCTAGATGGATACCTCATTTGTAATGTAAGAACATTCAACATCTAACAAAATGAATCAAGTCATTCAAATTTAATTTTAAAAGAGCAAGAAGAGAGCTAACCTAAAAAGGGAGAGGTGTGAATGCCATTTTTATTCTTGCTTTGTACTTATTATGGCACAAAAAAAAAATCCCAACAGGTCTTTATTAAATATTTTCATTCATTGTGCCTCTACAGCCTCTACAATGTGTTTTATTAGCTCTATTTTCTCTCTCTTCTTGTACACAATCTGTTTGATTCTCCACAGCAGGTTGCCTCGTATCTGCTGCCCCCCTCTTTCCAGCCTTTGAGGGCTTTCTTTCAGGGTTTTTATACACTACTCTGAACTAGTTTCCACTCCTGCTGTTAACTCTAACTCTGAGAGAGCAGAAAGTATGTCAAACTTTCACAGTCTTATCTTCATTGGACAGATTGAATGACATCGATTTGGAAAATTACTACAATTTCTAGTCAGGAAACAGATCAACAATAATAAAAAAAAATGTTTAAACACTGAGTGAAAAGCTGCAGCTGCATCCCCCTCCTACACTTTTACCATTTACTCTTTTACATTGTACTGAATTTTTGGAGACTAAAAAACGTTTCTGGACATTTGCATAGAGTCTGCAGACAGGGAACGTGCACTACAGGCTGCTATAGGTGTGGAAGATGGAATTTGCCTATATAAAGATCTATGACAAAACTATTGATATTTATTTTTATATCTTTATGTTTTAAGTGAAACCTGTTCTTCCCAATATATGCTACAGATCACAATCTATAAATACTGGATTTTACTTCTTGAGAAGCCTACTAATTTCACTCTGTATTAGCTTCATGCCGTGACTCATTAAAAAGCTGCATGGTTATGATATATAGCACTATATCTTTAATTTAAAAGATGTTTTTCTTAGTAGATTATTCGGTTGGCATTGAATAATGTTCCTGTACAAATAATTTGTTATTGCGATCCTTACCTTCCACAACACTTATTGTGAAATATTTCTATTCTCCTTCAGACTAGTGGAACAAATGTAAATTATCAGGCAGGGCACGCTACTCCATTTTTTCCGATCAAACAAACTTCTAGAGATATGGTTTATATCAGCCTGTATTCTGGAGGGCTAAAGTGTATTGTTTTGCTTCGATTTTTGAATGCCTTATACATTAATCTGATTGTGATGAATATTTTACCTGCTCATCTTTGCTGTTTTGATTGATGAAATAAAGGATGGATTCTCTTGTCAGCGCTGTGTTGATGTATGTTTTTGTCTATTGATTGGCCTGTCTTTTTGGTTCATTAATTATACCATACCTATTAAGCTATCTATTTATCTCCAACCTCTTCATCTGTTGAAGCACACAAGAGCTTCCTTTGAGACATGTCTTGATCCTTGGCTTGTTCTGTGTGTTACATTTTTTTGGAAGAAACAAACTTTCCCAATTGAGCAAACCACTATGCATTGGGGTCCATGTAATAGGATGCTTCTTATATGATGCTTATGGTGTTTGTCTGTATGTGACACTTTGGGCCTCATTTACTAAAGTTGTCAGTGTGTAGTGTGGTTTTTTTCCCTCCTAGTTTGCTGTAGTTATTTACTAATGTGGTGCAGATTTTGGTACACATTTCTTTCTGACATTTGACGTCATCACTAAATCCGGAAAACTTTGTACAGACGCTCATTTGGAAGTTTCTCTGCCAGTTCTCAGATAATACTGACCATTTTGGACATTTTACCGACTGTGAAATTGATTTTCTGACCAGCGTTTACCTGGTGAATTTTTTGATGCTTAAAGCCAACTATTTTTGTCGGTTAGTTTAGTAAATATATTGGAATGTGTAAAAATGATATAGCCATCCCCCTTTTTCAGATTTTACGCGGCTTTAGTCAGTCTAGGTGGCAAAGTGTGACGCACACTGGCGCAATCTGTTGCATGGTGTCTGCAACATGGCACAGACATGTTGCAACACAGTTTGGTCGCAAAAAACAACCAAAACATGTTGGGAAAATGTTAGTAGATAAGGCCCTTTGTGTTTCTTTAGAATCTTTTAAGAATATAAGTTATAAGTTCAAAATCTGGAGAAAGTAATATGCTTTTATTAGGTGGTCATTTATCTCAAACTAAAATCTCCTACAATTTAATTCTTAAAGGCCAATGCATCTAATGTGGAGGAAGTCCTGAACAGCACAGAGAATATGTCCAGTGTTTACAAAGAAAACATTCCATCCACTGAGAGATGTATGGATGATCGGTATAAACCAGTGGATCGACCTACTCCTGGAGGCACGTTCTTACCCAAGACACATGAGGAACAAATTATATCAAAGTCCATTTCCAGCAGACCACCACTCTTGGATACTGTGTCAATAAATAAACAAGAGCAAATAAGCATGGAAAATAAGCTAAGAAATCCTTCAAGTTTGTGTTCTTTGAAAACGGCTTGTGAGGAACCCAGTTCTTTTCCAAAAAAATGTATCAAGACCATTAAAGTGAAACACAGCGATGATGCTGATGAATCTGAAAATCACAAGGTTGTGAAAAAGCTTTTTGAACAGCACAAAGGAAATATCCCTTTTCATGACCCTCACGTTTACCTGTCTGTAGCTGAAAATACTAAATCTGTTCCTGATTATAAAGTATTGGCATTTCCAGACTTTTGGGGCCACTGCTATCCTCCATTCTCTCAAAGACTTGCAGAAAAGAAGTTTGGATCGCAGAGGTGATTCCTTTTTTCATTTCATTTTTTATACTCAGTAATTTTCCCTTTTCTATAAACAGCCTCTCTACAAATGATCTAGAATTAAAAAAAATTCTGCTGTTGTGACACGGCCTTTAGCTATACCCCAGATCCTTTGTAGCTTTAAATGCCATTCACACGAATAATAGTTTACACTTGGTTAAAGGGAAACTGTCATCACTGTCATGCTGCCTGAACCACACCAGTCATCAGTGCAGTCGCTGGTGGCTTCTCCCCACCCCACTGGCCCTGATTAACAGATCTTTCTTCATATTTAGACAGGGATAGATCTTTATTTAGACAGGGATAGATCTATCAATGAAGGCTGGTGGGTCGGGAAGAAGCTGTCAAGGAATGCTCCAATAACACGTAGTTTAATTAGAATGAATTTATCACATGTTCCCCTTAATGAAATGTCTTCTGTCTCAGGCTTTCTAGTTAGGTTTCTCTTAGAGCTGGATTCACACTTATAGTTGTGTTTTACATATGTACATGTACATTTGTTTATATTTTCCTTGCTTTACTATCCTCCCTGGGGTTTCACTTAGAGACTGCTTGACAACTACATCGGTAAATGTAAACTAATAGTGCTTTGCTTGGTTTTGTATTTATACATAGTTTGTTCTACTGCTATGGACTACATAGTAATTTCCTGTGTGGTCTTTGCATTTCATATTAAATTATAGTGACTTGGTATATAAATAACATTGGGAAATCCTTTAGAAAGCCTAAATTTTAGCCAAGAGGATTATGGAAAAAAAAAGTTCAACTCAAGGGAATGGCTCTTGAACATGGCCATGCTATGGCTCTATGTATTTAGCCCCAAGCATGGGATAGAATCCAATCCTAAAAGATTAGAAAAAGCTTTTCTGATCTTGTAAGATGGAAACCAGTTCAATCCTTAGCACTTAATATATGGGTCATGCATGGCTCGTATAAGCCATTAGGTTGAAGCACAGAGATAAAAATCGAGCAAACTGTTTATACTGAAATGATTGTAATTTTTGCAAAGCAACAAAGAAATTACTTGAAATGATTAAGCAGCTCAGTATTTAAGAAGTGATTGTTTCTTCATCATCTTTTGTAATAATCCTTGTTTTTTTTTATTTTTACTAACATGAGATGGGACACAGCCTAAAACATCATTGTTTCAGAGAAAGTCATAAAATATCCCAATTTGCAAAAGACAGCTCCAATAAATCTCAAGATTCATTATACAACATATTTACAGTTTTCCCAAAAAGTAAACCTACAAATATTGTTCATTATCTTTGCAAATTATTTGCAAACTTTAAAATGTATTCTCTTTTCTAGTTACCAGAAAGCCGTGCATATTTGTTGCATATGGTACTCCAATAATCAGATGTGGAACCCCATAGAAAATTTTGAATTCCCTTGCAGTACCACCCCAAACGAAAGCAATACATAATTCACATTAAAATGAATGTACACGTGGGTCCTTCAAAGCATGGCCCACATTGTAGCCACTCTTCACTGTGGCTAATAGATGTGAGTCCTGAATGCTGGATTTCACTAGAAAGGTACTTCATAGCCATATAAAACTAAAAAGGAGCCAGCAGAATTCTCACTAAAGTTAACTTTACTGATGTGAAATGTGTCACCAGTTGGGGTCCGACTACTATGCCCCCCACAGATGCTGAGAATGGGGGTTGGCTTCTTTGGCCTTAATTTCAGAAAGTATAACACAGCATGCTCATGAATAGGCTACATCTTCTCCTCTTTGAAGAGACAATATAGTAACCCTATTTCTTGGTGTCATTGGCAGTCTTTGTGGTTGGACTACTATGATCAATCGGCATATCCTAACAATATTCCATAAATCAAAAAGTCAAATAAGTCAAAAAGATTTTAAAAAAAGCATTTATTTATTGGTTTAGGCAAAGATTATTTTTTTGAAGATTATGCCATGTATATTCTCTGACCTTTCCACTATCATGGAAACTAGCACCTCAATTCATCTCAATTGATATGACTTCCATTAAAAGGGGTATTTCAAGAGAATATTCAACTGGTTCCAGAAAGTTACAGATTTGTAAATTACTTTTATTAAAAAAAATCATAATCCTTCCAGTAGTTATCAGCTGCTGAAGTTGAGTTGTTCTTTTCTGTCTGACAACAGTGCTCTCTGCTTACACCTCTGCTTGTCTCAGGAATTGCCCAGTGTAGGAGCAAATCCCCATAGCAAACCTGTAATGCTTCGGACAGTTCCTGAGACAAGCAGAGGTGTCAGCAGAGAGCACTGTTGTCAGAAAGATTTTTTAATAAAAGTAATTTTACAAATCTGTTTAACTTTCTGGAGCCAGTTGATATATGAAAAAAAGTTTTTTTCCTGGAATTCCCCTTTAATAACAGCATATATTGTTTCATCTAGCCAGTACTATACAGCCAGGCAGAACAATCTCCATTTGTCCACCATTACGATAATATAAATGTAAAATGCCTAGTAAGTAGGAAGTTCTAAGCTAAGCGGCAATGCTTGTTACTCTGTATTTAAAATAACATGCATGTTCTTGGCCTCAGACCAGTGTGTTCCCATGCTGCATGACACTTTAGCAGCTGCTGTTGAAATAGAAAGGAATACAGAAAAGCAATTTTATACTTTGAACAGTCCTTTTTTTTCTGTTTCAATTGTGCATCACAGCTTCTTCTTAGAATTTGTCTCTCTCTATCACATCAAACCCCCGCTAACATCTGTACATGCCGCGTCTGCATATCGACGGAGAGTGGTTCACTGCTCTTTTTTACACTTTAATTCATCATATTTGGTTTAGCAGAGTCTGTAATGAAAAGTGCATTATGTTGTCACAAAGCAGGATACCTAAGCTGTTAAACCCGCTTGAGAAAGAACATAAATCCAAGATGGTTATCCTAAGGAAGTGCCAATCCATATCTTACGGAAATGTCTGTAAAATTTATATTTAATGCCCTTTCTGTCCTAAAATATTATCAGGAAAAAAAATGAAAAGAAACAAACCAGGAAAAAACAGGAAAGACAAAAAAAGATGGATTTTTTTCCCCATTTACTTTAATTATATTTTTTTGTATTATCCAACTGCATTAGGCATAGTGCTTTGTATTCTCATGAGCACATACAAATTTAATGAATTCTCTTTGCATTCACATTGACAATTACTGTTGCCATAATTGCAGTAAAGAATACGATAATACTAAAAATATTGTTTAGTATCACAGCTTTAGAGCTGTTGGCATTCTATTATTTTGTATAGGTGTGGTATTATACAGTTGTTATAGATGTGAATAGAAGCTGTGATGCAGTATTTGATGTTATTACTTATATATCATTTATATACTGTTTAAATAATATGACTAATTATTGCTCTTAGGGGGGTAATATACAGGCATCCTGCTGCCCAATGCGAAAGCTAATCAAGTAGATCAGTGCTTGTTTAAAGAGGACCTGCGTCCAACCCCCTCAAAAATGTGATTGTGTTATGCTTAAATAGGGTGTTCCTGAGATATATAAGTTTATAGTTTGTCTGACAAATCAGGGAAAGAGTCAGATTTAAAGGAAAACTCGGTGATAGGGATTTATCAAGCTCCGTAGTGTTTTTTTTCCGTGTACCTGTGTTATTTTTAAGTCGCACATTATGCATATTTGCTGTGACTTTCTGTGCAGCGTATCGGGTAAGTAATAGTTCTCCATTGACAGACGTAAGCATTTTTTTTACAGTGGTTAGATATTTATCATGTGCGATAGTCGCAATATGGTAGATTTTTATGGTTGCAATGCATAAGAGTAAGTAAATCTACTACCTATGGCAAAATGCAGCTCCATAAGAATCTAGCATGTATTCCCTCTACACGCTGTTAGATTAAAGGGTTAACCTGGCATGCTACTTTAATTGTTACGTTTACTCTTTAAAATTTTGTTAAAAGGGGTACTCCGGTGGGAAACTTTTTTCTTTTAATCAACTGGTGCCAGAAAGTTAAACAAATTTTTAAATTACATCTATTAAAAATTCTTAATCCTTCCAGTACTTATTAGCTGCTGAATACTACAGAGGAAATGGTTTTCTTTTTTGGAACAAAGAGCTCTCTGCTGACATCACGACCACAGTGCTCTCTGCTGACATTTCTGTCCATTTTAAGAACTGTCCAGAATAGGAGAAAATCCCCATAGCAAAGATATACTGCTCTGGACAGTTCTTAAAATGGACAGAGATGTCAGCAGAGAGCACTGTGGTCATGATGTAAGCAGAGAGCTCTGTGTTCCAAAAAGAAAATAATTTCCTCTGTAGTATTCAGAAGCTAATAAGTACTGGAAGGATTAAGATTTTTTAATAGAAGTAATTCACAAATGTGCTTAACTTTCTGGCACCAGTTGATTAAAAAAAAGTTGTCCACCGGAGTGCCCCTTTAACTGTTTTTCTCTTTAATTTTTTTTATTATAGTCTGAAAAAACTTTCACTTGCTTAAAGGACATGTCTCATGTCCATAAATATATCCGCAGGTTAGGGGATACGTTTTAGATTGCGTGTGGGGGGGGGGGGTCCGAACTATGTGGCCCCCCGCGATTTTCTCTATGGAGCCCTGCCTCTCTTACAGAATTGAAGAACTTTCCTGTGAATACTTGTTAATTTGTGTTTAGACTGTGTCGAAATTTGAAACAATGCAAAGTCAGTGTTGACTCCTTATTGCTCAGTTCGTGCACATTTTTACCCATCTATGGAATAACCATATAAATACTCAGTTTGTGTTACAAAGTTTGTCAACACATCTTACTTGACTGATTAATCCCCTAAGGACTGCTAATGGACTTAAAAAGCATTAGCCTTCAAGCAAAAAACACATTTTATACTATAGTTAAAGGCCATCTGCGGCCAAAAAAAACACTTATCCCCTATCCACAGGATAGGGGATAAGTGTTTAATCGCGGAAGGGTCCGAAACGCTGGGACCCCCGTGATCTCCTGCACATGGCCACAGCTCTGCTGCGGCTCTCCTGTGCAGGAGGTGTGCCGGCCGCAGCATGACGAAAGTGATCAAACACTTATCCCTGTGGATAGGGGATAAGTTGTTTTTCAGCCGAACATGGCCTTTAACTATAGTATAAAATGTGTTTTTTGCTTGACCACTTCTAATATTTTATTTAGCAGTTGTTCATTTATTTTTTTTTTAAAGAACTTTCCTGTAAGTACTTGTTAATTTGTGTTTAGACTGTGTAGAAATGTAAAACAATGCAAAGTCAGTGTTGATTCCTTATCGCCCAGTCCGTGCACATTTTGACCCCTCTATGGAATAACCCTATAAATACTCAGTTTGTGTTACAAAGTTTGCCAACACGTCTCACTTGACTGATTAACCCCATAAGGACAGCTGATGGACTTATACTTAAACAAGTGTAAGCCTTCAAGCAAAAAAAAAACATTTTATACTATAGTTAAAGGCCATCTGTTGCTGAAAAACAACTTATCCCCTATCCACAGCATAGGGGATAAGTGTTTGATCATGGGGAGTCCGAACGCTGGGACCCCCGCGATTCCTGCACGTGGCCATAGCTCTGCCGCGGTTCTCCCATGCAGGAGGTGTGCCGGCCACAGCATGGCCAGCACTGCGGCCAACAAGCCTCATCCATGTAATTCTATGGGAAAGGTGGGGAGACAGCGTACCGTTGACCTCTCTAGGTCTATGTTATGCGTATTAGTGCTCTCACTAATGCAGGGGCCACGTTTAGGATATCGAGGGGGGTCCCAGCAGTCAGATCCCCCGTGATAAAACACTTATCCCTTATCCTGTGGATAGGGGATAAGTGTAATAATGCTGCAGATGTCCTTTAAGATATAATTTTGCCTGTCTTAACAGTCACACTACAGATCTCTTTACATTCATCTGTCTGGGTCATGAAATATTCAAAGCAGGAGAACTTTACAAAGGAAATGTGCTTCAAATCAGGACCATTCCATACCCAGACAGCTGCGGAGCACACTATAGTCAAAGAGGAATGAACTACAACAATATCAATGTTGAAGAAACCCCAAAATAAATACTAAATGTTATACATTTTTGGAAAAAGAACATTATTTAACAAAATTCAGTCATAGGGAGAACGCACATCAAGTGTTCTCTTCTTGCTGAGCTCTGACCGGAGACTGAAAAGCTTTCCTCACAGATTTTCCACTATGAAGTAGAATTAAAAAAAATAGCCTATTAAACAGTGAAATTTTCAGCCAATAAACAGGGATCTTTTAACCTGCCTAAACAATGCCATCAGTCTACAAATGAGCAAATTGCATGTTCCTTGGCTGATCACTAAACATAATACACAGGGCAATGTTATCCAGTTTGGCTGGTATTAAGGTCTTTAGTTTAATGTCCCCTTATGTGAGTCCCTGGTTTTCCCCAATCTTAGATCCACCCCTTTTGTTTTAGTCACATCCAATACAATGACAGATCCCCTGGACAATGAAAGCCACCATGCCCATACCCTGCTAATGCCAACAACAGATATTACCTAATAAGTGTTGTCTGGTATTGTCTCCTGAGACTGCTGTATAACTTTTATTATTTTTAACCCCTTAAGGACGCAGGACGTAAATGTACGTCCTGGTGCGGTGGTACTTAACGCACCAGGACGTACATTTACGTCCTAAGCATAACCGCGGGCATCGGAGCGATGCCCGTGTCATGCGCGGCTGATCCCGGCTGCTGATCGCAGCCAGGGACCCGCCGGCAATGGCCTACGCCCGCGATCTCGCGGGAGTCCGCCATTAACCCCTCAGGTGCCGGGATCAATACAGATCCCGGCATCTGCGGCAGTGCGCGATTTGAATGAATGATCGGATCGCCCGCAGCGCTGCTGCGGGGATCCGATCATTCATAACGCCGCACGGAGGTCCCCTCTCCTTCCTCCGTGCGGCTCCCGGCGTCTCCTGTTCTGGTCTGTGATCGAGCAGACCAGAGCAGAAGATCACCGAAAACACTGATCTGTTCTATGTCCTATACATAGAACAGATCAGTATTAGCAATCATGGTATTGCTATGAATAGTCCCCTATGGGGACTATTCAAGTGTAAAAAAAAATGTAAAAAAATTTAAAAGTAAAAGTAAAAAAAAAGTGAAAAATCCCCTCCCCCAATAAAAAAGTAAAACGTCAGTTTTTTCCTATTTTACCCCCAAAAAGCGTAAATTTTTTTTTTATAGACATATTTGGTATCGCCGCGTGCGTAAATGTCCGAATTATTAAAATAAAATGTTAATGATCCCGTACGGTTAACGGCGTGAACGGAAAAAAAAAAAGTCCAAAATTCCTACTTTTTTAATACATTTTATAATTTTTTTTTTATAAAAAATGTATTAAAAGTTTTTTATATGCAAATGTGGTATAAAACAAAAGTACAGATCATGGCACAAAAAATGAGCCCCCATACCGCCGCTTATACGGAAAAATAAAAAAGTTATAGGTCATCAAAATAAAGAGATTATAAACGTACTAATTTGGTTAAAAAGTTTGTGATTTTTTTTAAGCGCAACAATAATATAAAAGTATGTAATAATGGGTATCATTTTAATTGTATTGACCCTCAGAATAAAGAACACACATCATTTTTACCATAAATTGTACGGCGTGAAAACGAAACCTTCCAAAATTAGCAAAATTGCGTTTTTCGTTTAAATTTCCCCACAAAAATAGTGTTTTTTGGTTGCGCCATACATTTTATGATATAATGAGTGATGTCATTACAAAGGACAACTGGTCGCACAAAAAACAAGCCCTCATACTAGTCTGTGGATGAAAATATAAAAGAGTTATGATTTTTAGAAGGCGAGGAGGAAAAAATGAAAACGTAAAAATTAAATTGTCTGAGTCCTTAAGGCCAAAATGGGCTGAGTCCTTAAGGGGTTAAAATAATGTTATACTTTGGTGAGTCCCTTACAATCAGTGGGCCCTATTGGTGCTGTTGTTTTTGGTGATTGGGATGAATACTGAGGATCCTGCTGCCAATATGCCCAGAGAAAAATGTTGTTGTCCTGCCTACTAGATTACATCTTTCCTCATTTAGGCTGCAAACAGACACAACTGTTGTTTGGTGTTTATTTGGCCGGCCTGAAAAAAAAAATGCAACAAAAAAATCCTCCCTAGTTTTTATCCTCCATGATGTACACATGACCTTTTTTCCTACCTATAGAAGCCTATGGAAACAAAAAAACAACACAATTAAAAAAAACACAAAAAAAAGAAAAAAATTGTCTGCATCTGAGCCTAACATGCTACTTTCTGCTGCAGATTTGTTGTAGCTAATTTTGCAACCCATTTAAGTCAATGGGCAGCAAAATCTGCAGCAGCAAATCTGCTGCAAAAATATGCACGTTAATGTACCCAAAAGGTGAAAAGCAAAAAACCACAAACAAAAAACCCATATCATCATATCAGTATAGCATTTTTATATTTCCCTATTGACTCCCAGCTGACTTGTGGCAACTATGGCATTTGACTGTTTTCAGCCTTCATCATAGATGTGTAATCAGGACAGGCCATCAACATTTGATTGTCAGGCTGCTGACAACAGGCATTTTCCATTGATCAGATATTGATGGCCTATGATGGCTCTTGGGCCACCATTAAGCTACATTAAATTGTGGACCTTGTGAATGGAGCAGAATTTTTTTTCTGGTAAGTAACAGCTATTATTCCTTTTAAGCCCATTTACCAAAAGCATACCTGTATTGTATCTGCAATAAACAATTACAATCAAATACAATGAAATGATGTCATAAACTAAAGACCTGTGTGAAAATCTGTGCACATTCTCCATATTACATTTCTAGGGACAAAATCTTTGAAGACATTCAGAGGTTTTTAAGGCCAAGAGAGCTCCTTAATCGAGTTGTGTTTGACTTGGATAACCCAAGGTAAGGCTGTGTGTGACATTTGCTTTATATATTGCTCATCAGTACTAACATAATGATTGCTCTACTGGAAACACTTAAATAGTGAAAGTAATACAAAAAGGATGGCTGCCACTTATGAAAGGGAATCTGTCATCGGCATCACACGCACTTACCTGTAGGTAAAGGCTTATAGTGGGGGTGATGCTGATTACTATGGTCTTTACCATTTTAGGCCTCAAGTCCTCTTCTATGCTTACAAAAAAGGGAAATATGCAAATAAGGTGGCTTGGTGCACTCAAGGTGTTCCCTAGCCCTGAGTGCACCATGGCATCCGGCCATAATCTACCATGTTAATGCCCTCTTCATACATATTCATGTTCCTCTACTGTGAGATCTCTCTCATGAGCAAAGAGTTCTCAAAGAGATGGCCAATGTGAATATTCATGTTAACATGGAAGATGCTGGACGGATGTCACAGTGCCCTTGGGGCTAGGGAACATCACCATACCACCTTATTTACATATTTACATTTTTGGGCACAGCGGAGGAACAGAGGCACATATTCAAAAGCAGTAAAGGCCCTTGTAATCAGCATCACCCGCACAATAAGCCCATACCAGCCGGTTAGTGCAGGTGACGCTGATGACAGATCCCTTTTAATCTGTTTTTATTCATTCCTATCGTTAGCTCATTACGATTGTTCTTATTTTCCAGTGTTGCAGAAGGCTCCGAAAAGATCAATTGCCTTAAGTTTTTTTCCAAGTTTGAATCCGGAAATCTTAGAAAAGTAATACAAGTGCGTGAGTAAGTAAACAACCCACAAGGACAAATGATGACACATGGTGCATTAGGAAAAAACTGTCTATTATCATCAAACTAGTGCAACACAATATAAGAGATATGTTTAAACAGTCAGTTTAGATGGAGAGATGTTAAGGTTTATTCCATTCATAGAATTTTATGGCATATCCCCAACATAGGTGTGGTTCCCATATTTGGGACTGTCTCATATCTTCAAGAGTGCTTGGTTTTTCTTGTATTTTTTTTTTTATAAATAAGACTGGAGAGAGCCATGCACATGTGGGACCACCTCCCCATCCATATCTCACGTTTCTAGAACTGCTGGTGGCTGCCTCACCAGGTGGGAAAGGAGTTGAGATAGACCTCTCCTGGGGAAACTTATGGCTCCCATAAGTTATCAGACAATTATAGCACATCCTGTGTATATGCCATAAATGCCTGGCATGGAAATGCCACTTTAAACAAGTGGCGTGGAATAGGGAAAATGTAACAGTCAATAGAACAATTAAACATAATGCTTAAAGGGGAACTAAAATGTTTGGTGAAAAAGGGGGAAAACAAATGTTTTCAGATCAACTGTCTCCAGAAAATTAAAAGGATTTGTAAATTACTTCTATTTAAAAATATTAACCCTTCCAGTACTTATCAGCTGCTGTATACTACAGATATACTACAGAGAAATTTGTGAATTTCTTTTCAGTCTGACCACAGTGCTCTCTGCTGACACCTCTGTCCGTGTCAGGAACTGTCCAGAGCAGGATAGGTTTGTTATAGGGATTTGCTTCTAATCTGGACAGTTCTTGACACGGACAGAGGTGTCAGCAGAGAGCACTGTGGTCAGACTGGAAAGAACTGCACAATTTACTCTGTAGTAGACAGCAGCTGATAAATAATGGAAGGGTTAAGATTTTTAATAGAAGTAATTTACAAATCTAAGAAGAAAAAACTATATAGGTGTGTGCAGCTCACAACTATTACGCACCGAGGTCAAACTGGGCAAGCAACTATACCGTAATTGCTAGAAAGAGAAAAACCAAAAAATACAATGTAGCCCGGACCTTCTAGGTGAGTAAATAAAAATGGATATACGTGGATCGTGCTTCAATAATAATTATCATTTATTATAAAATATAGATAAGATTTCGACACTTCTCACAGGGCCCTTGTGAGAAGAACATACATATTAAAAGGCAACCTAACAATGTATTTAGGCAATAGTAATTAAAACTATAGATCTGGCATAGAATAATAAAATAGCAGAGTAAGATCTGTACCATACAAACATATTAAAGAGTTGCTCTTCTGGGTATTTAGGGTAGATATGTCCCTTTTAGATACAGTAGCAAACAGTCTGTAATATTAGAAATTGTTCCCGGTCTTTAAATGGTAACTCAGGCGATGGATATTGCTCCCGCAATGGCTGAGTGTCCGTGGTGTGCACAGTTCTCTGTGCGGTGCTTCCAATTGTGAGCCTGGTCCAGTAGAATCTGAGCGCGGTGGCAGTCGCTGTCGGCTGAGGCGCTGGCAGGCGCCGAAGATCGCAGTGGTGTCCGGGGACTGCTGGCGCTGGCGTGCGCTGGAGTTGGTATTCCTCACCGCTTTGCTAGTTGGTAGACAGGACCTTGTACTGGAGGGCTGGAAGTTCACCTCGTGGTGCCGGCGTCTGACGTCAGAGCCGGGATGGCTGCACCAGGATGGTTACACCGGAATGGATCTGAACTGCTGAACCGGGTAGGTAGCAGAGTAAGAGCACTAATAATGGTACAGTTCATAAAAGGTAACTGGCCATAAAGTTTAGGCACAGTTCGAGTACTACTATGCCAGTAGATAACGGCTAGACGCGTTTCAGGGTTGTATAATGTAACCCTTTCCTCAGTAGTCATGATCATGACTGTCCAGAGCAGGATAGGTTTGCTATAGGGATTTTCTTCTAATCTGGACAGTTCTTGACACGGACAGAGGTGTCAGCAGAGAGCACTGTGGTCAGACTGGAAAGAACTGCACAATCTACTCTGTAGTAGACAGCAGCTGATAAATAATGGAAGGGTTAAGATTTTTTAATAGAAGTAATTTACAAATCTAAGAAGAAAAAACTATATAGGTGTGTGCAGCTCACAACTATTACGCACCGAGGTCAAACTGGGCAAGCAACTATACCGTAATTGCTAGAAAGAGAAAAACCAAAAAATACAATGTAGCCCGGACCTTCTAGGTGAGTAAATAAAAATGGATATACGTGGATCGTGCTTCAATAATAATTATCATTTATTATAAAATATAGATAAGATTTCGACACTTCTCACAGGGCCCTTGTGAGAAGAACATACATATTAAAAGGCAACCTAACAATGTATTTAGGCAATAGTAATTAAAACTATAGATCTGGCATAGAATAATAAAATAGCAGAGTAAGATCTGTACCATACAAATATATTAAAGAGTTGCTCTTCTGGGTATTTAGGGTAGATATGTCCCTTTTAGATACAGTAGCAAACAGTCTGTAATATTAGAAATTGTTACCGGTCTGTAAATGGTAACTCAGGCGATGGATATTGCTCCCGCAATGGCTGAGTGTCCGTGGTGCGCACAGTTCTCTGTGCGGTGCTTCCAATTGTGAGCCTGGTCCAGTAGAATCTGAGCGCGGTGGCAGTCGCTGTCGGCTGAGGCACTGGCAGGCGCCGAAGATCGCAGTGGTGTCCGGGGACTGCTGGCGCTGGCGTGCGCTGGAGTTGGTATTTCTCACCGCTTTGCTAGTTGGTAGACAGGACCTTGTACTGGAGGGCTGGAAGTTCACCTCGTGGTGCCGGCGTCTGACGTCAGAGCCGGGATGGCTGCACCAGGATGGTTACACCGGAATGGATCTGAACTGCTGAACCGGGTAGGTAGCAGAGTAAGAGCACTAATAATGGTACAGTTCATAAAAGGTAACTGGCCATAAAGTTTAGGCACAGTTCGAGTACTACTATGCCAGTAGATAACGACTAGACGCGTTTCAGGGTTGTATAATGTAACCCTTTCCTCAGTAGTCATGATCATGACTACTGAGGAAAGGGTTACATTATACAACCCTGAAACGCGTCTAGTCGTTATCTACTGGCATAGTAGTACTCGAACTGTGCCTACACTTTATGGCCAGTTACCTTTTATGAACTGTACCATTATTAGCGCTCTTACTCTGCTACCTACCCGACAGCGACTGCCACCGCGCTCAGATTCTACTGGACCAGAAGAGCAACTCTTTAATATATTTGTATGGTACAGATCTTACTCTGCTATTTTATTATTCTATGCCAGGTCTATAGTTTTAATTACTATTGCCTAAATACATTGTTAGGTTGCCTTTTAATATGTATGTTCTTCTCACAAGGGCCCTGTGAGAAGTGTCGAAATCTTATCTATATTTTATAATAAATGATAATTATTATTGAAGCACGATCCACGTATATCCATTTTTATTTACTCACCTAGAAGGTCCGGGCTACATTGTATTTTTTAATTTACAAATCTGTTTAACTTTCTGGCACCAGTTGATTTGAAAACACTTGTTTTCCACTTGTTTCCACCAGAGTTTCCCTTTAATTCTGTACATGCAGATAATATCTGTCCTGACTGAAACGTGGGTTTAAGATGTTTTTATTCAGTAGTAACAATGGATGCAATTACAGTTTATAAGCAATAAATGGGATATCTGCATGTTTTGAATGGTTCTTTACAATGTTGTCATGGAGACCTTTTCTAATCTCCAAGTGCCTTTTATTCCGCTAATTCACACAGTTTTGCTGCTATGTTTCCATTAGAATTTCTTAGTGGGATAGTCTTAGCCTTTAGACTCTTATATATGCCACAGTTTTAAGTACATTAAATTTTATGTATAAATGTATTCTGGCTGATCACCTTGAAAGGGGTACTCCAGAGGAAAAAAACATTTTTCAAGTCAACTGGTGACAGAAAGTTATACAGACTTGTAAATTACTTCTATTTAAAGATCTGTTAGTCTTTTAGTACTTATTAGCTACTGTATGTCCTGGAGGAAGTTGTGTAGTTCTTTCTAGTCTGACCATAGCGTTCTCTGCTGCCAGCGCTGTCCATGTCAGGAACTGACCAGAGTAGGAATAAATGCCCATAGCAAAACTCTCCTGCTCTCAACAGTTCTTGACATAGACAGAAGTGTCAGCAGAGAGCACTGTGGTCAGACTGAGAGGAACTACACAACTTCCTCTTCAGCATACAGCAGCTGATAAGTACTGGAAGGATTAAGATTTTTAAATAGATGTAATTGATAAATCACTCTTGCACCTATTGATTTAAAATTTTGTTAGTAGGTGTGGTGGTTTTTGGTTGCTGTTTTTTAAATGAAAAACAAAAACTCAAATGGGACAGTTTTTTTTTTATTCCAAAAACAGCTCTACTCATCAGCTACTAATATTTACTTATGGTTAACACACTTCACAAACATTGTACTGTACAATGGAATTTAATTCTACACTAAACTATGACCTTACTACTAGCCACTGCCCTGTCCCTGAGCTTTTCAATTTTCTTATTTTGCAGGTTAAATTTACATATTATTTACTGTGAAACTTCTTTGAGAATACCACCCAAAATTGTATTGAAGGGTAGGGTCACACTGAGCGGATACGCAGCATATTTGACGCTGCGAGAAATCAGCTGAACAGTGGGAAATACACTGTGTATGCGCTAGGAGCAGACACAGGGCTTTCCCCACCATAGCTCTGTGCCTGCAATAAGGTTCGGGAGCCGGCCACTCATCACAGTTATTCCAGTGAGCAGCTGGCCTCCGAACCTTATTGCAGACACAGGTCTGTAGTGGGGAAAGACCTATGTCTGCTCCTAGCGCATACATAGTGTATTTCCAACTGTTTCGCAGATTTCCGCTCAGTATGACCCTACCCGTAAAGTGGTTTTCTAAGGGAGTGGTCTTCTCAAAGTAAAAGGCTAATATGCATAGTAAATAGTGAACTAAAAATTAATCTCACATTTTAAATTTATCTCTTTCAATGTCACTGAACAGTTATTTGTGATACATTTATGGAAATATTGTAACTATCTGGATATGGTTTTACTACAGAGGCTGTTTACACAGAAAAAATGGATTAATGTTATAATTATATTTACTGGGAATCAAATGAAAGACTTTTCCATGTTACAGAGGGAAATTCATCTTCTGAACAGTTGTCTCTTTTAAAGGGGTAATCCACTTCTCAGCGTTTGGAACAAACTGTTCCGAACACTGGAGCTGGTGTGAGGTGGAATTTTGCGGCCCTTGCAAACATGCGACTGCTCTTCCCCTCTGCTCTCTGAAGTTTTCCGAAGCTAGAGCTGGGAGGAGCGAAGTCAGAGCACAGAGGTCGCACGTCTGCATGAGGGAAATGAGAGAAATAAGCCACACACCCTCATCTCCCCCCTTCTGAAGGATGAAAGACACAGGTCTGCATGGGACAAGAAGCCAGAGCAAGGGGAGAGAGGACGTACACAGCTCCCTCACCTCCCCTCCCCCTGCTCTGTCTTCAGAGGACACAAGTTACCACAGAGCAAAGAAGCCAGAAGAGCAGGGGAGAGAGGACGTACACAGCTCCTCATCTCCCCTGCTTAATGGTTTCTGTGTGTGAAGGGGACATACTGCACAAGCTGGGGATAAGGGGGTGGGGGGGACATACTGCACGTGCTGGGGATATGGGGGGGACATCACAGACTGGAGATGATTTCTATGTGTGAAGGGGGACATACTACACAGGCTGGGGATAATGAGGTGGGGGGACATACTGCACAGGCTGGGGATAAGGGGGGATGGGGGGACATCCTGCATGGGCTGGGGATAAGGGGGGGGACATCACAGACTGGGGATAAGGGGGAGGGGACATCACAGCACGCAAGCTGGGGATGATTTCCATGTGTTAAGGGGGACATACTGTACACATCTCCTCTCCCCCTGCTCTGCCTTCGGAGGACGCAGGTCTGCACTGCAGAAAGAAGACGGTGGAGGATGACAAAGTGCAGGGCCGTTGATGTATACACTGCAGGGGCTGGGGATTAAATCTCTGACTGGGGATGATTTATATGTGTGAGGGGGGGGGGCAGGTCTCCTGAATGACACATTGACACATGCTGGGATTTGTAGTCCCTGTTATATGTGTGTATGTTAGTGTTTCCCAACCAGGGAATGCTTGGAGTTGTAGTTCTGGAGCACTTGGAGGCACCCTGGTTGGGAAACACTGGTGTATGCCCTGTAGAGGTGTTGGTGAATTACAGACAATAAAGGTGTTGTGAACTACAACCCCCAGGAGACTACTGAGGCAGCTGCTGGTGTTATTCCACAGACTGAAGACTCCTGACACAATATGCTGGGATTTGTAGTCCCTTCTGTGTGTGTATGCCAGTGTATCCCAACCAGGGCTGAGTTATATTAGTGTGCTGTGTATAATGCAGGTTTCCTGGGGCTGTTAAGGGGGAGAACGAACTGCACGGGCTGGTTTCTGTTTTTTTCATGGGGTGTTCATTAGTAGTGTTGCTCGCAAATATTCGAAATGCGAATTCGCGAATATTCGCGAATATAGCACTATATATTCGAAATTACGAATATATATATATATATATATATTATTTTTTTTTCAAAGTACACATCACAGTGATCATTCCTCTCTGCTTCCAGCTTGTGTGGTGTAAAGAAGGCTCTAATACTACTGTGTGAGACTGGCGTACGAATTTTCGCATATGCGAAAATAAAACTCGAATATTACGAATATGCAAATTTAGAGAATATATGACGAATATTCGTCCATATATTCGCGAAATATCGCAAATTCGAATATGACCTATGCCGCTCAACACTATTCATTAGCCGCATAAAGAGGACATAGAAATGAATCGGGTTCATACAGGGACATAGAAATGCATGGGGTTCATACAGGGACGTAGAAATGTACAGGTTTTATACAGGGAAGCAGAGATGCACAGGGTTCATACAAGGAAGCAGAAATGCACGGGGTTCATACAGGGAAGCAGAGATGCACAGGGTTCATACAGGGAAGCAGAGATGCATGGTGTTCATACAGGGAAGCAGAGATGCATGGTGTTCATACAGGGAAGCAGAGATGCACGGGGTTCATACAGAGATGCAGAGATGCACAGGGTTCATACAGGGAAGCAGAAATGCACGGAGTTCATACAGGGGTGCAGAGATGCACAGGGTTCATACAGGGAAGCAGAGATGCACGGGGTTCATACAGGGGAGCTGAGATGCATGGGGTTCATACAGGGAAGCAGAGATGCACAGGGTTCATACACGGAAGCAGAGATGCACAGGGTTCATACAGGGAAGCAGAGATGCACAGGGTTCCTACAGGGAAGTAGAGATGCATGGGGTTCATACAGGGAAGCAGAGATGCACAGGGTTTTTACAGAGGTCTTCATGTCAGCATTCATTGCAAAGCAGCTTTGAGAGAAAATAATGTCAGAAGGGACGTACAGGAGAAATAACACTGTAGCATGTAAACCTTCAAAAACGGATTTTGGCAGCAGCCGCCAATTGAAATCTACACTTGCAGAATTCTGCAAGTGGAGAATTTAGATAAAATCAATAACCTGTCTAGGACCAAGGGCGTACCTGTACACCTGCAGCACTTCCGTTCACCACCGGTAACCGGGCGATGAACGAAACAGGATGCCTGCTGAAATCATCCAGCAGGCATCCCGTGCTAATGCCTGTGGGCTCCTGAGTCCCTCCCCCCCCACCCACAATGTTGGTCAATTCAGGCCGGAGATTTGCGGCCATTCCAGGTCATATGGGTCTCCAGTGACCCGGTAAATAACTGCTTTCGGGGCCGTCCAAGATAGCTTCGATCACCCTGAAGTAATAGGAGTGAGATGGCAGGGGTGCCACCCCTCCTGTCCCTGCTATTGGTCGGTCAGAAGCGACCGACCAATAGCAGATTGGGTAGGTGGCACGAGGGTTAAAGTTCAGTTCACCCGCTCTGCCCACCCACAGTAATCCTGGCAGAGCGGGGTAACTGTGATGTGAGCAGCGGTGGAGGTCCCTTACCGATTGCGGGCGGCAATACTCCTCTAGGTGTGCCGGGCGGCAATCGTGCTGTAGACGGGAGCCAGGAGGTAAGTAGTTGCCTAGCAACATCTAGAGGGCCACAGTTTGGAGATCACTGTGCAGTGGTCTCTAAATTGTGGCCATCCAGATCTTGCATAACTACAACTCCGAGCATGCACTGACAGACCGTACATTCTGGGAGTTGTAGTTTTGCAACAGCTGGAGCCAACCTGGTGAGGAAGCACTGAGTTAGGTTCTGTTACCTAGCTGGGTGTTTCCTCCCCAGCGTGCCTTTAGCTGTGGAAAAACTACAACTCCCAGCATGCACTGATAGCCGAAGGGCATGCTGGGAGTTGTAGATATGTAACAGCTGGAGGCGCACAAATACAACTCTCAGCATGCCCAGACAGCCATTTGCTGTAGCTATGCAAGATCTCAGCAGGCATTCCATTCCGTTCACCACCCGATTACCGGTGGTAAACGGAAACACTGAAGGCATGTGTCATTCAGGAGTCTTCAGTCTGTGGTATAACACCAGCATGCTGTCTCTGTAGTCTCCTGGGGGTTGTAGTTCACCACACCTCTACAGCATACACAACAGGGACTACAAATCCCAGCCAGTTGTGCCAGGAGTCTTCAGTCTGTGGTATAACACCAGCAGCTGCCTCAGTAGTCTCCTGGGGGTTGTAGTTCGCAACACCTCTATTGTCTCTCAGTAGTCTCCTGGGGGTTTTAGTTCACCAACACCTCTACAGGGCATCCACCAGTGTTCCAGAACTACAACTCCCAGCATTCCCTGGTTGGGAAATACTAGCATACACACACATAACAGGGACTACAACTCCCAGCGTGTGTCAATGTGTCATTCAGGAGTTCTGTCTCCCCCCCCCCTTCACACATAGAAATCATCCCCAGTCTGAGATTTATTCCCCAGCCCCTGCAGTGTATACATCCCTAGCCCTGCACTTTGTCATCCTCCCCCTGCTCTGTCTTCTTTCTCCAGTGCAGACCTGCGTCCTCCGAAGGCAGAGCAGGGGGAGGGGAAATGCGTGCAGTATGTCCCCCTTCACACATAGAAATCATCCCCAGCTTGCATGCTGTAATGTCCCCCCCTTATCCCCAGTCTGTGATGTCCCCCCCTTATCCCCAGCCCATGCAGTATGTCCCCACACCCCTCCCATATCCCCAGCCCATGCAGTATGTCCCCCCACCCCCATTATCCCCAGCCCATACAGTATGTCCCCCCCTTATCCCCAGCCCGTGCAGTATGTCCCCCCACCCCCTTATCCCCAGCCCGTGCAGTAGGCCCCCCTCACCCCCCTTATCCCCAGCCCGTGCAATATGTCCCCCCCACCCCCTTATCCCCAGCTCGTGCAGTATGTCCCCTTCACACATAGAAATCATTAGGCAGAGGAGATGAGGAGCTGTGTATGTCCTTTCTCCACTGCTCTTCAGGATTCTTTACCCCATGGTAACTTGTGTCCTCCGAAGACAGAGCAAGGGGAGGGAAGGTGAGGGAGCTGTGTACGTCCTCTTTCCCCCTGTTCTGGCTTCTTGTCCCATGCAGACCTGCGTCCTTCATCGTCCAGGAGGGGGAGATGACGGGGCATGGCTTATTTCTCTCATTTCTCCCATGCATGGGTCGCAAAATTCCCCCTCACACCGACACCGGGAGCTTGTGACGTCATAGCCCCACCTTCTCAAGTCTATGGGAGGGGGCGTGACAGCCCATAGACTTGAATTGAGGGGGGGCATGATGTCATGGGGGGGCGTGGCTATGACATCACAAGCTCCCGGCACCGACTCCAGCGTTCGGAACAGTTCCAAATGCTGAGAAGCGGAGTACCCCTTTAAGTCTATCAATTAAAAGAAGCTGTCCAAGCTAAGTGTGGAATGACACTAATGGAATAAAAAATTAAAAAATAGAGGTCATGGAGTTAATATTAAACCTGCTCAAAGAAAAGGCATCACATCAAGGATATATAAGCAGATTCTTAAAACTCTAATGTAAACAAACGAAACATAAAATGAAGAGAAATGGCAGAGAGGTGTAGGGTTTATTTCTGATCATGAATGGGAATATGAACGTTTTGTGACTCTTTGAATCCAGCTGCCAAGGTTACACAATTCTTTATATTACATGAAATATTTCAAACCCTTAAAGCTTTAATGTAAAATGAGCTTTAGAAAGAGTCAAGAAGATTTGGTCGTCCAATAGAAATGACCCTATCTACATTTATTTTGGGGAAATAAATTGTAGAAAAATATATAGGTCAACACGAATTTTTGTGCACATTGTTGAGCAGAATATCTACATGAAAAAATGTTATAATTGTTAAATCTTCTTTATGTAACAGGTTTGAATATGACTTGATCATGAATGCGGATGTTAACACTGACCAACACCACCAGTGGTTCTATTTTGAAGTTAGCGCAATGCGAGCTAATGTCCCTTATCGCTTCAATGTCATTAACTGTGAAAAGGTGAACAGCCAATTTAATTATGGTAAGCACCTATGGGAGTAAAAGGTTACTTATACAGGTTCCACATATAAAGTCATATCTTGCAGGTTTATAGTGCAATTGAAAAGATTAATGTTTTGCTGTCATTTGCACTCTAAGTGGCACGCAGCAGGCCTTCATAGCTGGAAGTGGTACACAGCAGGACAAAATAAGGGAAAAGGTTTCCTACTATACCAAGCATGTATCAACTACTGCAATAAAAGCCTTGACACTGGGATCCCTCATGTTGCTGAAACATATGTGATTGTTTGTGCAATAAAGTATTCACATGCTATCATTTCTACCACATGCATTTATTGGCTTAGAAATACCAGCTTCTGTCCCAAATTGCTAAACTACATGAAATTATCAGCAGTTTCCCTGCAGAGAAAATGTGTGCAATATACAACACAATTTTTTCATAGTGGAAAACAATGAACAGGCTACATTAAGTGAATTTGTAAAAAAAATATATAGTTACTTCCAAAGTATGTCATTGGCAATATACTGCACTACAAGTGGTGAAACATAGAAACATAGAATGTGTTGGCAGATAAGAACCATTTTGCCCATCTAGTCTGCCCAATAATATGAATAATATGAATAGTCCCTGGCCCTATCTTATATGAAGGATAGCCTTATACTTATCCCAGGCATGTTTAAACTCCTTCACTGTATTTGCAGTTTCCACTTCTGCAGGAAGGCTATTCCATGCATCCACTACTCTCTCAGTAAAGTAATACTTCCTCATATTACTTTTAAACCTTTGTCCCTGTAATTTAAAACTATGTCCTCTTGTGGTAGTTTTTCTTCTTTTAAATATACTCTCCTCCTTTACCTTGCTGATTCCCTATTTGTTGTAGACTTCTTGACATCTTGTTTCTCCATATCTGTAGATTCTTCTAGTAAAATAAAATAGTTTAAAATATTTGTCCATGTTTTCAAATGCAGTATTCCTTTTTATAAGACACAGGACAGCATTGTGTTCTCAAAAATCAAATACAGAATCAAACGGTGTTCTCAGTTGCACCAATACTTCTTTCTTACAAATTTCTTACAAATTCTTAAAGGGGTACTCCTGTTCTCCAGTATTCTGAACATTTTTTTCCCAGCAGCGGCCCCAGCAGTGGGACCCCCGCGATCAGACATCTTATCCCCTATCCTTTGAATAAGGAATAAGAGGTCTAGGAGCGGAGTACCCCTTTAACCCTTAAAGATGAAGCCTGCTTTTGTGTTTATGACTGGCCCCATTTCTCAATTCTGACATGTGTCTCTTTAAGTGATAATAAGTTTGACATGCTTTTACTGAGTGAAGGGATTCTGAGATCGTTTTTTGATGACTTCGTATTATGGGTTAATTTTTGTTGATTGTGAAATATTGTGAAAATTGGAAAAATATGCATTTTTCTAGATTCAATGAGTGGTAAAAATAAAGTTATCTTTATTCTGTGGGTCGGTATGATTATGGCGATACCCAATGTATATAGTTTTTTTCCCTTTTCACAACAAAATCCTTTCCCCCCCCCCTTTATTGTGTTTGCCATGTGCGGGCAACCATAACTTTTTTATTTTTCATAAGACTGTGTTTTCTGATGGCTTATCGAGTCTGAAGGGCGTACAGCAGGAGGATATATGGGAGAGAAACGATAATGTGGAGGGTAGAAAAATATGGAAATAAAAAAAAAATCTGAAAGGGGTTTGCTGTAAGCCACCAAATATAACGGAAGAGGCAGAAGATCAATTACTGTGGCAAATAAACAAGGCAGCAAATCAAAATGATGTGATAATAATGGGGCACTTTAACTATCATGATATAAACTGGGAGACTGAGACCTGTGAATCTCATAAAGGAAACAGGTTTCTGACTATAGGTAAAGACAATATCTGTTCCAAATGGTGCAGGGCCCGACCAGAGGGGGCACCCTACTAGACTTAATATTAACCAACAGACCTGGCAGTGAAGAAGCATTAAAAAGATATAGAGAAAAAATAAAAAATATGTAAAAACAGATAAAAGCCGCAAAAATTGAGACAGAAAGACTCATTGCCAAAGATAGTAAAACTAACCCCAAAATGTTTTTTAACAAAAATGACAAAAATGAAAGTGTTGGCCTTTTAAAAAATGATGAGGAAGAAATAATTCACCAAGGAAAATGAAATGCCAGGTGAAATATAGAAAGATAAGGTAAAAATCCCCAGTACAGGTCAACTGTCTAATAAAGGAAGAAGTACAGTGCCGCCTACAAAAAATCAAAATAGACAAATCACCAGGTCCAGATGGCATTCACCCCCATGTTCTAAAGGAATTAAGTAATGTAATAGACAGACCCCTATTTTTAATATTCAGGGACTCTATAGTAACAGGGACTGTTCCTCCGGACTGGCGCATGGCAAATGTGGTGCCAATATTTAAAAAGGGGACAAAACGTGACCCAGGGAATTATAGACCTGTTAGTTTAACCTCTGTTGTATGTAAATTGTTTGAGGGTTTTCTAATAGATGCTATTTTGGAATATCTTGATAAAAATAAATGTATGATCCCATATCAGCATGGCTTCATGAGGGTTCAGTCCTGTCAAACTAACCTGATGAGCTTTTATGAGGAGGTGAGCTCCAGACCGGACGAGGGGGAACCGCTGGATGTTGCATATCTGGATTTTTCCAAAGCATTTGATACGGTGCCACATAAATGCTTGGTGCATAAAATGACAGGGATTGGGGATTGGGATTGGGGAAAATGTGTGCAAGTGGGTAAGTAACTGGCTCAGTGATAGAAAACAGAGGGTGGTTATTAATGGTACTTATTCTGATTGGGTGACTGTTACTAGTGGGGTACCATAGGGGTCCATCTTGGGTCCTATTCTATTTCATATATCCATTAATGACCTTGCAGAGGGTTTGAACAGTAAAGTAGCAATTTTTGCAGATAATACTAAACTCTGTAAAGTGGTAAACACTATAGAGGACAGTGCACTATTACAAATGGATCTGGACAGGTTGCATGTTTTGGCTGAGAAGTGGCAGATGAGGTTCAACACTGATAAATGTAAGGTAATGCACATGGGAAAGAAACATCTGGGCTGGCATTATATTTTAAATGGGAGAACACTTGTGATGACTGGCGTGGAAAAGAACTTGGGAGTCTTAGTTAACAGTAAATGTAGCTGTAGTGACCAGTGTCGGGCAGCTGCTGCCCAGGCAAATAAAATCATGGGGTGCATCAATAGGGGCATAGATGCCCACGACA
Organism: Hyla sarda; assembly: GCF_029499605.1. Classification (NCBI taxonomy): domain Eukaryota; kingdom Metazoa; phylum Chordata; class Amphibia; order Anura; family Hylidae; genus Hyla; species Hyla sarda. Next base: position 113,852,294 of record NC_079192.1, read on the forward strand.
AGGAAATATTTCTACCGCTGTACAAATCACTAGTCAGACCACACATAGATTACTGTGTACAGTACTGGGCACCAGTGTACAAGAAAGATATAGTGGAGCTGGAGAGGGTTCAAAGACGGGCAACAAGGGTAATACGGGGAATGGGATGACTACAGAAAGATTATCAGAATTAGGGTTATTTAGTTTAGAAAAGAGAAGGCTTAGGGGAGACCTAATAACTATGTATAAACATATCAGGGGACAGTACAGAGATCTCTCCCATGATCTATTTATACCCAAAATTGTGTCTATAACAAGGGGGCATCCTCTATGTCTAGAGGAAAGAAGGTTTCTACACCAGCACAGATGGGAATTCTTTACTGTAAGAGCAGTGAGACTGTGGAATTCTCTGCCTGAGGAGGTGGTCATGGTGAACCCTGTAAAAGAATTTAAAAGGGGTCTGGATGCATTTTTGGAGAATAATAACATTACAGGTTATGGATTCTAGATTTATAGGGACAGAAGGTTGATCCAGGGATTTATTCTGACTGCCGTTTTGGAGTCGGGAAGGAATTTTTTACCTTGAGTATGAGGTTTTTTGCCTTCCCCTGGATCGACTCAGTAAGGACTCATTAGGGTTATAGGTTGAACTTGATGGACTCTGGTCTTTTTTCAACCTTATGAACTATGTTACTGTGTTACAATGTTATTTTATGTGTGATGAGCTGTGCTTATTAATAATACCAATGCATGCTACCTTTTGATCATTTTTATTCCACTTTTTGAAGGCAAAATAACCACATTATTTCATGACGTTCAATGTGCGCAATATATAACATTATTGTTTTACAGCACAATTGTGTTGGGATCCCAGCTGCTCTATTGCAACAAGTCGCACAGAGCAGGCGATCAGCAGGACGTATGCATACGTCCATTTGCGGGAACATACCCCCACATACGATGTATGCATACATCTTTGGAAGGGAATAGGTTAATGGACTGCATAGACTTTAACCCCCTTCCCTGACGTAGATTTACAGCAAGGATTTGGTAAGAGAGGAAAACTGATGCTGGCAATGGTAATGCTGCAGAAGTCGGGAGAAGCAAGGGCCTGGCGCATGCGTAGTTACACTGCATAGAGCACTCTCCGGACACACAGCTCTCACGTCATCAGGATGTGAGTTGTGTAAAAACTTCAGGCACATGCGCTCTGCAGACAGAGCGCTGCACTTTGGGGGCATGTGACTCCGTGTCACTAGGACGTGGGGTTGAAGAAAATGAATATACAAACCACGGGGTCAGGCTTAGGCCCCTTCCTCCGGGACCCAAAGAGATATGGATGCCGGGGGACCGCCTTCAAAGCGCTACTGCAGAGAGGACAAACAGAACTTTAGCGGGGGAGAACTCAGCGGCCAGGGCACACACCAAAGAAAGTGAATGCTTTATGGACTCCAGTTCACCCACGCTATCAACAGTATAATGTGGGCGAACTGGCTGACAGTTTTAATTTAATACAGGCTGCCTATGTCAGGTTATACCAATAGAGTGCTGATCTAATAGATCAGTTCAATGGAAATGTAATTTGTATGCATTCAATTGATCTACACAAGGCTCCTTTTAAACTGCCGTTGCACCCCTTTGAGAACGGCTGTCAAACTCTCGCTCTTTCTTTTTTTTGACGGCCGTCATTTTGATGGGGCACAACAGGCAACAGTGGGTTCTAATGGTACCTATTATAGTCAATGGGGTCTGTCAGGCGCAGCTGTTTTTCAGCTGGAGTAGCGGGAGAAAAAGATGGTGCAAGCAGTATTTTTTCTCCCACTATTCTCCCCGGCGGCCCCAACGGCCGCCACACTACCATGTGACAACAGTAGTGTAAAAGAGGACTAAGCAATCAAATGACTCATTATAAAAGGCTTATTTCCAAAAAAAGTGTAAAAATTAAATATATATGGTATAGTCATGTGAGGAATTGCTTAAACTATTTTACTTTCCTGGTACTGCAATTCTAAATTGCAGATTTTTTGTCATATCCCATCCCAGAAAAGTTTCTGATCTAAAGAAATCTGAATTCAAAACATTAGAAAGCGGCACTACAAAGTAATTCCAAAATTAAAATTGTGAACTTTATTCACCCATTTATTCACCCAAGTGTCAGCCAATAAGTACAGCATACAACTCACAGGAACCAATGTTCCTGACTTACATTTGTAAGTGTGAAAACGGACTTGCATTTTATACCCCAATGTTATTTGTAATTTATCCTCATTCCAAGTTACAATCTTAGTGTGTACACATCGTTCGAGCATAGCACTGTATAAGAAAGCACAGTCTGATACATTTTGCCAGCTAAAAGGACAGTCTTTTGGCCTCTGTCGGGTGAATGGAGCTTATAAATATGATTGATGCATATACCAAAGGTAGAACTCCAATGTAGTGTACACAGAGCTGAAAGAGTTATTTTATAAATATGACATCTACAAAAGGAGACAATAATTAAATGTAGGGAAAGGCTGATTTGAAGATTATTTCAGTTTATCAAGGAATATATTTTCCAATCTGCTCGTTCTTTATCCTACTCAATAAGAGACTCACTTACAAATAACAATGAGAGAACTAATTAGCAGCCATGACTGAGCAGGATGAGAGAATCCAGAAGAAATACATATGAGACAATATTTCTTGATGAGACTCAAAGAAAAACAACTTGTCACTGTCCTGCCTATTTGTAATGCAAAAGCAATGTTCTCCCTTTCATTAATTAGACAAATCATCAAAGTACATTCTGTGTTTACAGAAATTTGTAGAATTATGATCGGGTCTAATTATTTATAATTAGTAGTGACTGTGGGGTGTGAGGAAAAAGTAACATTCCCTGGAGAATCGACGTCTTAGCTAATAAGCAAAAAAGAAATACATTAAGAAAAGTTCATGCACTTACAAGAAAGGACTACTGAGGGGTATTATATTTCATTTATTGAGCGTGTAGAAAGGAATCCACGCTCACACTTTACATATCCACGCTCAGGACTTTCACACTTTACATATTTGATGCATATTAATTCATTCACATAAAACTGTGGGCTTTGAGCTTAAAATGCAATAAAGTGATTTCTGGGACTTTAAACTAATAATCTATACTTAACCCCATAAAGCGGTAGTCCAGTATCAAAAAACCTGATCAGACACTGCGCATAGGGGATACGTTTTTTGATACTTTATAACTCCTTTAACGACATTGGATGTAAATGTACGTCCTGGTGCCCAGGTACTTACCACACCAGGACATATATTTCTGTCCTGGATATGAAGGGAGTGCAGGAGCTGCACTCTCTTCATGCACTGCAGGACTTGGCTGATATTAGCAACCAGTGTACTGAAAAATACTGTGTTTTGTAATAGAATGTTTTAGATGACTCAGCACTTTTCAGTGCTGGAATAAGACAGCTCCATTGGCTGACACGTGCACACCCAGCCACTACCATTTGTTCTTGGGGAGTAAGTGCGCGTGTCACATGACCACATATGTTGTGTGTCTAACACCGTTCTCTTCAGTGTGAGTTCGGCTACCACAGCAGGAGGATGTCTCCTGCTGTGATAGCACAAGCGCTGTGGGAAGCTGCCGGTAATGGAAGACATCACACTGATGTCCACAATTAGCCCCTCAGATGCCGTGATCAATACTGATTTGGAGCAATGCAGCAGCTCTCGTTGCTGATCTGATCACCCACGGCACAACCGCGGGGATCAGATGAGCCAAGATGGTGGACAGAGGTCTCCTCATTTGCCTCCTGCTGCTATCATGGGGTCTTCATCTCTGGTCAGCCTTCTAGCAGTAAAAGTAGATCACTTATAACACTGATCACTGATCAGTATCAATCTATTCATAGCACTTTATAGGGGCATAAAAAAAGTAAAACATTTGTAAAAAAAAAAAAAAAAAAATAAGTAAAATGAAATATGAATAAGAAACTCCTCCCATTTTACCCCAAAGTGTAAAAAACATATTTGGTATCGGCACGTGCATAAATGTCCAAACTATTCAAATATAATGATAATGATCCCGTACGGTGAACAACGTAAAAAAATAAAAAATAAAAAATTACTGCTTTTTGGTCAACCCACATTCCAAAATTTGTTATAAAAAGTGACCAAAACCCCACAAATATGGTACAAAAAAGTACAGATCACAGTGCCACAAATGAGCACTAATACAGCAATTAACATGGAAAAATAAGAAAGTTATATTTTGTTGAAAAAAAAATTGAGTTTTTTTTTTTTTTAAAGCATCTCAATAATACAAAAGCATGTAAACATGGTAACCATTTTAATCTTATTGATCCACAGAATAAATAAAACATGTTATTTTTACTGTATTGTACAGTGTGAAAACAAAACCCTCCAAAATGTGTTTTTCTTTTCAATCCCCCCCCCCACAAGTAATATATTTTTCTGTTTTGCCATACATTTAATGGTAAAATAAGTTACATCATTAGAAAGTACAAGTGGTTGTTCAAAAAAACAGCCCTCATATGGATCAGTGGATGGAAAAATAAATAGAGTTATTATTCTTAGAATGTAAGTAGGAAAAAATGCAAAGATAAAATAGGCTGTGTCCTTAAGGGGTTAAAGTAGTCCATAAATGTAAGATATATGGATGTCTTCCTATAAGATCCCTCAGTCAGTAAACTGAGGAAGTTTGCTAGTGTGGACATTAAAATGTCCCTGTACTTGGTCTTGCACCTTCGTGAAGGGGGCTGAACTGCAGTACTAGGCACAACCACATTTGTACACCTTGGCCTGGGTAAATAATGACCTACTACTTCCTATTCAGATGACTGGGGTGTGAACCCCCAATGATTATAAATTGGTGGCTTATACAATGAATAGACCATCAGTTAAAATCCCAGAAAACCCCATAAATATATAAGGTGGTATTATAGTTACAATGTAATGTTATAGTTATGGTTAGCCTTATACACATTTAACGGGAAGCTTCTAGTATAAAAAGTGTAAATAATTTTGCTTTGTGTTCACCCAGGTATGCAACCTGTTATATATTCAGTGAAAGAAGCTCTCCAGGGAAAGACATATTGGATGAGGACTGGGTCCAACATTTGTTATTATAAGTAAGTCTCAACTCTTATTTAACCCTTTAATGACCAGGAAAATGTTTTTTTTGCATTTTCTTTCTCCTTCTTTGCCTTCTAAAGAGCCATAACTCTTTTCTTTTTTATGTTTTCATTAATGTAAATGGCTTGATTTTTTGCATAACTAAATGTACTTTGTTAGGGCATCCTTCATTTTACCATAAAATATATTGTAAAACCCCTCAAGTGGTGAAAAAAAATATAATTTTTACATTTCCTTGTCAAGGCTCTATCCAGCATATTCAATGCATCATGGTCTTTTTTTCAGTACCATATTGGGGTAGAGAGGACTTTTTGATTACTTTTTATTATACTTTTTCTGGGATGCTATGTGACAAAAAAACACCAATTCTCAGGTTTGGTATACTTTTTTGTTTACACCATTGACCATGCAGGAAAAATAGCATTATATTAAGCATGTGATTTAATCAAATATGTTAATTTATTTATTTATATATTTATTTTGGAAAATGGGAAAAAAGGGGGTGGTGTATTTTTTTTATTAGGGAAGAGAGTTTTATATTTTTAAAATACTTTGTTAATTTTTTTTCTACTTTTTTTTGTCAGCTGAAACTCAATGGTAAATATAAAAAAAAATTATCTTTATGCACTTAATGGATTTTTCCCCCCAAAGCCAGTACTCCACATGGAAAAGAAAGGTGTACAGGGAGGATTGGCACGCTGTAATGTATTCAATTTAAAACTGCACAAAAACTGTATATGTGAATAAAATTACTCTTTCCCTTACATCTTATCAGCAGCACAATTGTGGCGATTTCTCTGCTGTGTGGACTGATAGGACAGATGGAACTTTTAATGATGAAAGGGGTACTTTGCCCCTAGACTTCATCTCCCATAACCAAAAGATAGGGGTACGATGTCTGATCGAAGGGGATCTGGCCACTGGGACCCCCCATGACCTCTGGGCTGGCACCCCCGCATTCTGAACATTTATGTTTAGAACGCTGCCTCTGGGCTACTGGTTTAAGATGTCTAGGAGAACCCCTTTAAACCTTACTATAAAAAGATCCCATAAATTCCACCCTCTTGTGTTTTTTTCTGTTTTACTGATGTAGGACAGGTAGATGCTCCAGAAGCAAGTGTAGCTAGTTCAAATTAGTGCTCCTTACCTTTTGCAAAATTTAGCTGTTGTCTCTTTCAAACTTAGCGACATGGTAAAAAGGTGTGTTAGAGCGCTCACTCCTGTAGAATAGCTTGACTGGGATCGTGGCAGTATAGAAGTAGCCGGGCATGGTTGAGTTTAAGATATAATAACCAGATTTTATTAGGGTAGATCACAGATAACGCCTTTCGAAAGGCGTTATCTGTGATCTACCCTAATCAAATCTGGTTATTATATCTTAAACTCAACCGTGTCCGGCTACTTCTATACTGCCACAATCCCAGTCAAGCTATTCTACAGGAGTGAGCGCTCTAACACACCTTTTTACCACGTGAACCGGAGCCCCGGGGATCTTCAACTCTTGCATTCTCCAGACATCCAGGAATCCCAGGACGCCACGGTGTGAGCTGCACCCCCTGATCTCACTATTCCCTTTGCAATGGGATATAAGCGCGATATGGTGTTGTGCCCCCTGCACAACACCAGAAGGTGAGCAAGTTTTTTTCACCTCTTTTTCTTCGTTTTATCTGAATACTTTTACGGCACATTGTTGCGCTTCCCTTTTGTGTTTCCAATTTTTTCTGCATATCAAGCAAACTTAGCGACATGTGATACTGGAAGTTGCTAAGTTTCCTTGCTGGCTTCTGTGTTTGTGGTAGCCATCTTTGTTTGACTCCTTTGATTTTATTTGTGCGCCTAAAGCCTCTTGTGTGTATCACGGTTACATTCAACATCCATCCAACAGTTAAGCAGAGGGATAACAGTGCTAGAAGAATTGTCTCTGAATCTAAAAATGTTCTTTAAATAATGTAGATGTGAGAAATCCAGAAGTGGATCTCATAACAATCTACAATAAACCAAACTTCTCATACTTTTCTTCTTTTAGAAGGTGCATGAACCATTTGCTGATGACGCGATGTCCATCAACTTGAAGTTTATATTCTCTCAGCCCAGTTCTCTCTGCTGATGCAGTTGAGTCAGGGACAATTTTGAATTATCTTCCTCAGGCATGATCCGTTGTCTTAGTACAGCCAAATGTGACCCAGTCTCCACAACCTATGGTTAGGTTCAGAAATTGTAAAATGACATATTATGCACTTAAATTGGTATTAATATCCACATTATATGTATCCTGGGATCTGCCATTGTTCCTAAAAAGACTTCGTCAGCCTTCATTTGAGTTTTTAGAATAATTTCCTTTATCTTATGTCTCTAGTAATTAAATCTGATAAGAGAGTAATTAAATGTTGGGTTTTTGTCACTACAATTCTGTACATATTTTTTCTTCCAGACAAGGTCTTTTTTTTGTTTTGTTGCATGCTTTAGGCCAAAGGTTCCTTCTAATGCCAATGTCAATTACATCATATCCCTACCTTTTCTTTCCCAAGATGACCAGTTGGATTGCTTAAGACCTAGGCCGCTTTCCCCAAACTTATCTAAAAAGGAATGCTTCAGTTAGCTATCCCAATGGAGGCTGTAAAGTTTTCAGAACCTATATATCCTCTGAGGGAAGAGTCTTTAGCTTTCTTCTACTTATCAGATGGCCTGAAACTTTGATGCTTCCTCAGAGATCAATCTACAAGGGTTCTTTCTACTTCTGTAGCTGAGCACTCTTTCATTTCTTCAGAACAGATTTGTAGCTAAGCCTCATAGTATACTACAAATACATAATAGATTCAGTTAGAGATCTTCGAAGAACACTTCCTTTGGAGAGTATCTTTTAAGATCTGTAAGGGAGATCCCTCCCTAGAGATTCTTCATGCTAACACAATTGTGCTGCTGAGAGGAGAGAAGAGATTTTTACAATTTAGAATAAAAGCCTGTTTTCCTTCAGTCTTTTTAAGAGCACAAGACTCTGTCCTAGATTTCCTAGACAGACTGGCTCCAGAAAGTTAAACAGATTTGTAAATTACTTCTATTTAAAAATCGTAATCCTCCCAGTACTTATCAGTTGCTGCATGCTACAGAGGAAGTTCTTATCTTTCTCACCACGGGTGTTCTCTGCTGACACCTCTGTCTATGTCAGGAACTGTCCAGAGCAAAATAGGTTTGCTATGGGTATTTTCTCCTGCTCTGGACCGTTCCTGACATGGACAGAGGTGTCTGTGTGGTCAGACAGAAATGAAATTCAAAAAGATAGGAAATTCCTCTGTAATATCCAGCAGCTGATAAGTACTGGAAGGATGCCATTTTTTAAATCAAAATAATCTGTTTAACTTTCTGGCACCAGTTGATTTAACAGTTATATCTGTCCTATAAGTCCACACAGCTGAGAAATCCCCACAATTGTGCTCCTAAAAGGATTAAGAGAAATCAGATTTACAATCTAAATTGTAAACTTATAGACAATGTGCAGCCGATGCTCACCTATGGGAGGATTGGGCATGTCCTAGTAAATAGCCTTGTCGCACATTTTAGGATACATTTATAGAATAGCATTCCATCTGTAATTTTTCTCAAACAACAGTAAATTGAGTTAAATCATACTGCATTGTAGATAAGGTGTTCCTTAAATGGGCTCCGTCAGATACGAACACTTTTTATGTGTTGGACATCTTGGCAAAACATTAACCTTTCTAATATACTTCATAGGAAAATGTTATTTCCTTTATATAGAAATCATGACTTATAAAATCATGGCTTTGTCCAAGCTGAAGCACAGGCATGAACAAAGTACAGTAAGTGAGGGTGGGCTAGTACTCCTCTGTGCTCTCTCCTGTCTGAGAGTACTCCTCTCTGCTCTCTCCTGTCTGATATGACTCCTCTGTGCGCTCTCCTGTCTGATAGGACTCATCTGTGCTCTCTCCTGTCTGATAGTCCTCCTCTGTGCTCTCTCCTGTCTGATAGGACTCCTCTGTGCTCTCTTCTGTCTGAAAGGACTCCTCTTTGCTCTCTCCTGTCTGATAGCACTCCTCTGTGCTCTCTCCTGTCTGATAGCACTTCTCTGTGCTCTCTCCTGTCTTATCGGACTCCTCTGTGCTCTTTCCTGCCTGATAGTACTCCTCTGTGCTCTCTCCTGTCTGATAGTACTCCTCTGTGGTCTCTCCTGTCTGATAGTACTCCTCTCTGCTCTCTCCTGTCTGATAACACTTCTCTGTGCTCTCTCCTGTCTGATAGGACTTCTCTGTGCTCTCTCCTGTCTCATAGTACTCCTCTGTGATCTCTCATGTCTGATAGTACTCATCTATGCTCTCTCCTGTCTGATAGTACTCTTCTGTGCTCCCTCCTGTCTGATAGCACTCCTCTGTGCTCTCTCCTGTCTCATAGCACTCCTCTGTGCTCTCTCCTGTCTGATAGCACTCCTCTGTGCTTTCTCCTGTCTGATAGTACTCTTCTATGCTCCCTCCTGTCTGATAGCACTCCTCTGTGCTCTCTCCTGTCGGATAGCACTCCTCTGTGCTCTCTCCTGTCTGATAGCACTCCTCTGTGCTCTCTCCTGTCTGATAGCTCTCCCCCGTGCTCTCTCCTATCTGATAGTACTCCTTTGTCTGATAGGACAGAAAAGAGCACAGAGGAGTCCTATTAGACAGGAGAGAGCATAGAGGAGTACTATCAGATAGGAGAGAGCACAGAGGAGTACTATCAGACAGGAGAGAGCACAGAGGAGTGCTAGCCCACCCTCACTTACTGGACTTTGCCCATGCTTGTGCTTCAGCCTGGACAAAGCCATAATTTTATAAAAAGGAAATACAATTTTCTTATGGAGCATAATAGAAAGGTTAATGTTTTGCCAAGATTTACAATATATAAAAAGTATTTGTTTCTGACTGTGCCTATTTAAACTTTTAGTGTATGTTTAAAATGTTGAATATGAGCTAGTATAGGAAAATTAGTAAAATTTTAGTTTTGTATTTAGTCCTTTTTTGACACTTTTAGTTCTCGTTCTGATGAATGGTAGTTTGTAAAGTACAGGTTTCTGGAAGCACATAATACAATGTAGTGGGATATACTATGTATCTATGTTGTCGTTTTAAAAATGTTTCCTTCTTTATTGGTTTAACAGTAGCTGGAGGGATTCTTAAGACTGAACAGAAGATTACTTTAAAGAAAAATTATAGCTTCTATACTCTTCATCACAGTTCATTGTGTTCTCTGGTACAACAGAGATGATACAATTTGTCCAAAAAACTTCTACACAATACTGTTAAAACTAGGAAGGTTAGATGGCAGCATAATTGGTGCTGTGTGAGGAAATTGGTTTGAAATGCACTAGTGGGTACCATATAGTTTAATGTTTATTTGTAAAGTGAATATAATGGCTGGTCTCATATTCAAAGGAAATTGTGCCTCCTGACAGATGAATACTTCTTAGCAGGTGTTAGTATTCACCTCCTTTCAAAAGATGTGTTTTTAACTAAGGATCCTGGACATCCTCACACTCTATACAAAAGTGACTTCGTAATGACCATAGATTTAATCTTAAAATGTACTTTTGCTTTTATGTATTATGAAAAAAAAAATACATTAGACTTATACTACTACATATGTTGATTGGAAAACATGTTGGCATAACATGAGATATTATTTTATCATTTCAATTTGCATATTCTTCTGTATCCTTAAACTTATTAGGAAGTGGGTGAGAACTTTATGCATACAGGAAGGTTTATGACTCTATGGGACCTCCTAATTTGGCTGTAAGATCAAAGCTACGCAAAAGGGGAGATTTTCTATGACCAGCAATTTAGCTCCCCCCCCCCCAGTAAACTCCTGCCAGAGAATAAAAGCGAGCCTCTTAATAAATCCAGTGGCATCTTTGGCTACCCTATACACCTCTCTGAAAGCTTTGCCAGCTCAGAGCTTTCAGATAAAATTTATGCCTGAGGGTAAGGTCTAGTAAATCAAGCAGGTGTGCGAGACCCAGCCCCTTTTGTTAAGCCCCACCTACTTTTTAAAAGTAGGCAATGTAAAAGCCCCTCCAAGTTTATAATTTTTTTAGGGAAAAATGCCCTTTTCTCCTTTTATCAGACTCCTTTCCTCTTAATATGCCTCCTCAACTGATCACATCTATTTACCATGGAGAAAATTAGCTTCACTTAGAGATCAAGTTCTACTATCTATTAACTTGCTGATGTAAAATAACCTACATGCTGTATGCAGGGCTGCCATCGGGGGGTACACCCCATACTCCTGTAAGGGGCCCGGCCAGCTCTGTCCTTTTTATTTAAGCTTATCAGTGAGTGGTTGTGCCTGTCACTCACTGACCGCTGGGGGCCTGCCACTATTCACTGCTCACTGACTGATTGACTGACTACATACAGTCAGTAATCAGTCAGAAAGGGCGGCGGGCCCCCTCACTGTCACGTGCTGGGCCTTCTCTACTGGGGAACCCGGCGCACATATGACGGGGCAACCAGTCTTGCCCCGTCACTGAACTGCTACTTCATCTGCTTGTGGGGACATGCTAGCAGAGGTGTGCGCGCTGAGTGACGTCATAGCAAGCGCCATGCCAGGACGCCAACGTCCTGCGCGTGCAATGACGCCACTTATAGCGCGCACCTCTTCCAAGAAGTCCTTGCAGTAGAAATCGACTTCCAGAGGGTGGTGGGTTAGCACGGCACTGACCCGGGACAGGGACGTCAGGTAAGTAGAGAAGGGTTTTATTAAAACAATGCAACGCATTTCACCACGCTTGCGCGGCTTCATCAGCCATGACATCAAGGAAGGGAGGGATCAAGGCGTTTCATTGTTATAATAAAACCCTTCTCTACTTACCTGACGTGCCTGTCCCTGGTCAGTGCCGTGGTAACCCACCACCCTCTGGAAGTCGATATCTACTGCTGCTCGCTTGGTTGGGAGGCTGCAGATCGGGGCCTTATCACTCACTCACCTTGACCATTGTTGTGTATGAGCTCACACAACCACCTGTGGTAAGAGGCTCTTGCAATTTTATGCCACTTTCACCCGGGTGGTTTTACGCTATGGAGCGCTCCCTTCTTTTATTGGAAGTCCTTGCAGGCAGATGTAAGTAACACAGGCCGTGTGAGAGTGTGAGTAAGAGTGTGAGTGAGTGTATGTGTGTGTGTTGGGGGGGGGCTACCTAATGTGGGGAAACTATGCTATGCTACCTATTGTGGGGAATCTGTGCTACCAAATGTGGGAAATCTATGCTACCTAATTTGGGAAAACTGTGCTATGCTACCTATTGTGGGGAATCTGTGCTACCTAATGTGGGAAATTTATGCTACCTAATTTGGGAAAACTGTGCTATGCTACCTAATGTGAGGAAACTATGCTGTGCTACCTAATGTGGGGAAACTACGGTATGCTACCTAATGTGGGTAAGCTATGCTATGCTACCTAATGTGGGGAATCTATGATATGCTACCTAATGTGGGGAAGCTATGCTACCTAATGTGGGGAAGCTATGCTATGCTACCTAATGTGGGGATTCTATGCTATGCTATGCTACCTTATGTGGGGAAAGTATGCTACCTAATGTGAGGCAACTATGCTACCTAATGTGGGAATCTATGCTACCTAATTTAGGAAAACTTTGTTATGCTACCTAATGTGATGAAACTATGCTGTTCTACCTAATGTGGGGAACTATGCTATGCTACCTAATGTGGGGAAGCTTTGCTTTGCTACCTAATGTGGGGAATCTATGCTATGCTACCTAATGTGGGGAAACTATGCTACCTAATGTGGGGAAGCTATGCTATGCTACCTAATGTGGGGATTCTATGCTATGCTATGCTACCTTATGTGGGGAAAGTATGCTACCTAATGTGAGGCAACTATGCTGTGCTACCTAATGTGGGAATCTATGCTACCTAATTTGGGAAAACTTTGCTATGCTACCTAATGTGAGGAAACTATGCTGTGCTACCTAATGTGGGGAAACTATGCTATGCTACCTAATGTGGGGAAGCTATGCTATGCTACCTAATGTGGGGAATCTATGCTATGCTACCTAATGTGGGGAAACTATGCTACCTAATGTGGGAAAGCTATGCTACCTAATGTGGGGAATCTATGCTATGCTATTCTACTTTATGTGGGGAAAGTATGCTACCTAATATGAGGCAACTATGCTATGCTACCTAATGTGTGGAAACTATGCTACCTAATGTGAGGAAACAATGCTATGCTACCTAATGTGGGGAAACTATGCTTCCTAATGTGGGGAATCTATGCTAACTAATGTGGGGGAACTGCTACCTACCTAATGCAGAGTAATGTAAGTTGCAGTGCAATTTTATGGCATAGTACTTTTTTTTATTTTTTTTTTGGGGGGGGAGGGGAGTGGGGCCAATGCACATTCCTTACACAGGGACCATCTGCTGCCTGTGTCCGCCCCTGGTGCCAGACATAAGTTGCATCCCTCTATATGTGGGTGCAGCTCCATCCCCTGAAAGAAATCTCTCCCCATGCCAGGCTGGCCATCCCCACACCCATCCCCACCCTATTGCCCGCCCACTCGCCGCTTTAAAAAGAAAAAGCGCAGTTCACACGGCGCTTCTTTCATTGATGCTCCTGCCCGGACGCACACAGCATTCAATATATGCAGGTGGCTAGAGTGACAGGAAGGAGGCAGCAGCTTCATCTTGTCACTCCTGCTCAGGCTTCCTGTGTGGCAGCAGCTTAGCAAGAGGCTATCCGCACAGGAAGCAGAGAGAAGAGGAGCGACAGCAGCTGTGGGGGAACAAAGGAGAGGTGAGTGATTTTATTTTTTTTCATGCTGTGAGGGGCATAATAAATGATGGGGGCCAATGTGATGGGGATATTATACAAAAGTGGGCATTATGGGGATAATATATCATCGGGGAAATATGTGAGGGATAATATAGAAAGATAGCAATATGAAGGGGTAATATAGAAAGGGGAGCAATATGAGGGGGGTAATATAGAAAGGGGAGCAATATGAGGGGGATAATATAGAAAGGAGAGCAATATGAGGGGGATAATATAGAAAGGGGAGCAATATGAGGGGGACGATATAGAAAGGGGAGCAATATGAGGGTGACAATATAGAAAGGGGAGCAATATGAGGGGGACAATATAGAAAGGGGAGAAATATGAGGGGGATAATATAGAAAGGAGAGCAATATGAGGGGGACAATATAGAAAGGGGAGCAATATGAAAGGGGTAATATACAATGGGGGCAAAATGAGGGGCGTAATATACAATGGGGACAAATGAGGGGCATATTATACTATGGGGTAATGTTTCTGGCATAAAAACCTATTGCGGCAATGTTTGGGCCGCTAATCTATAACAATATTGGGACCTAATACTATGAAGCTGCACAGAGGGATCCAATACTATATGGGGCAGTGTAAAACATATAGGGGGTTTGTTTAGAGTTGAGGACTTTGCTGTAGCGAGGAGCCTAAAATGTATTACAAGCCGTGTAAGGGGCCCCTAAAATTTCTGATGGCAGCCCTGGCTGTATGTATGTGACAGAGAGATAGAGGAGCAGGATTCAGTAGACATCATAGCAGCTATCACCTGCTTCTGCCTCCTCCTCCCACTCACCTCCCCCGTAGACTTCTACATACAGCACTCCATCTCCTCTGAGCCTCACGTTTATACATTGTATTAGTGAATTCTGAGTGGTTGAACAATGCAAGAGGCGGCATGGGGGTCAAGCAATCTATTAAGGGGACAAAGAAGCATTTTTCTGTAAGAAAACATCTTACTACATTCTTATGTTCTTGTGTATTATTCATGTATAAAAAGTTATTTATATATCAGTTTAAAATTGTAAACACTTTACAATTGAAAAATATGTATTTAGCTTAATACAGTACTCATGTGGCCTTTGGGGCCCATACTACAGTTACTTTTAAACTACCTCTAAAAGTGTCATACAGTTTCTACCACCAAGATATTAGCAGCAGGTCCTTTAAGCCCTTTTGAAATACACAGTTTCTATGAATTTCCACACTAAAATATCATTGTTGGTCCTCATACACATTGAGCAAAAGCCAACTGAACCCACGGTTTTTGACAAGACTGATCACCTGTATAATGTGTATGGACGACTCCCGATTCTCACTCGATATGGAAGGAAAGCAGGGTCAGCCATTTTAAATTTTAACTACTTTTTGTTTTTGGGGACATAAGCTTCCAGCAGAGATTTCTGGCAGCAGCTTACCTTCCCTGTCCTTAAACTATTGAAGGTGCATGAGAACCTATAAATTAACAATGAAGTTAATGAAGCAGTTAACTACCTTGAGAATTAGAAAATGTATTACCTTGAATAAATCAATTTGACGTTGTGTACGCTGTATAATCAGTTCATGTACAATCTGAGGCTTGTTTAACATTTCAAAGCAATGTAGAAGTGGTCCGGCACCGCATTTGTTAAAACATATCCAGCCATACCAATGGTTACGGCTTCACCTGATAACGATCTTATATGGGGTAGCTATTCAGTATAAGACTGTCCATAAATCCAGCAATGTATATAGAATAAAAAAGAATGCACTCACCCGTGATAAACTTGCTTGTAGAAATTTATTTAGTAAAAGCAGACATTGTACAGTGGGTAGAATCAGTGGAGCAACCTGCGGCAACAGAGTGTTTCCTGCTGCCAAGTGCTCTTCCTTGGGCCGTTGGTCACTAGCGGTCCGAAGAAGTGTGCTTGGCCACAGGAAACAGTCTGTTGCTGCAAGGTTGCTCCACTGATTCTACCCACTGTACTATGTCTACTTTTACTAAATAAAGTTCTACAAGCAAGTTTTTCATGGGTGAGTGCATTCTCTTTATTCTCTATAGATTGCTTGTTTAATATTTATTTGACCCACCTCCTCCTGTACCCATGAAAGAGTTTGTTATCACTTTTCTCTTGTGTTTTTTACTAGAAATCTGTTTCGTTACCGAGCATCAGATTCAAAGAAGAGAAGAAAATATTATACGCTGACATTCACTGTGAAATTCCCACACTATGGTGATGTCTGTTACTTGGCATATCATTACCCTTATACCTACTCTGCTCTCATGGTAAGAATAACACAACGAACTATATATATATAAAAAAAAATAATAATAATAATATATATATATATATATATATATATGTTTGAATGAATTCAGGTTATATTGCAAATCCACAATTGGCACTAATGTTCTAAAGATGCATTTCTTGGAATAAAAATCTCTTCTTTTGTGCAATATTCGTGGGTGAGTGTGATACTTTCATATCTCTATTTGAGCCATATTGGAATATTTCTACGTATTATCTGCACCTCCCATACTGCATCTTACTACCGTAACCTTCATGCCAGCTTCACTCGAATATCTTAATTTGTTTTCCAAGTACAGATCCACAGCAGTGCCACTTAAACATCTATTGTTTCTTTTACACAAATGGCACTAATGTTGCTAAATTGGCTCTAGTTTTAGAGATAAAGGAATAATGGATATCCTCAAGTTATGACTATACCTCAATGTGAACTGTAGCTGCTCACATATGCAACAGATTCATATCGAGGATGGTGGACTACTACTGGAGCCTCCAATGTAACAGTCCTGATGGCAACACACAGGGAGGAATGTATCAAAAGTGTCTAAAAGAAAAACAGTTTTGCTGTCCATAGCAACCAATCAGAGCTCATCTTTCATATCTTACGATTGGTTTTTATTAGCAATCAGTTTTTCTCTTGAACAGTTACGATTTCCCCTTAAATCATTCCTATGCATTAATTGTGAAACAGCTGACTTTGTTGTTTCAAAACATTACATTATTGTGGAATTTCATCGATTTACTTTTGTATGATTTGGGACAATTTCCACATGATTAATGAGTAGACATTGCCTTACAAATAAATGCTTAAAGGGGTACTCCACCCCTATACATCTTATCCTCTATCCAAAGGATAAGATGTCTGATCGCTGGGGTCCCACCAGTGGGAACCCCCGCAATCTCGGATGAGGCACCCCAGACATCGTGCATGAAGTGAACTTTGTTCCTTGCTGGGTGACTGTCGATGCACGGTGGAGGTTCGTGACGTCGCTTGGGACATCACAACCACACCCCCTCAATGCAAGTCTATGGGAGGGGGTGTGACAGCTTCCATGTCCCTCCCATAGACTTGAATTGAGGGGGCTTAGCTGTGAGGTCATGAGCGCGGCGCGGCCGGGAGGTCATGAGCCTCCGGCGCTGCACCCGACACTCTTAAGGAACACAAGATGCAGCAGGGAGATCTTGGAGGTCCCCAGTGGCGGGACCTCCGTGATCAGACATCTTATCCCCTATCCTTTGGATAGGGGATAAAATGTCCAGGGGCGGAGTACCCACTTATGGCATGTCATGTGTACATATATTTATATATATATTGTAGAATGGGACCCTTGCCAGGAAGCTCAAACAGAAAGTTAACAGTTCAGTAGTTTTGGGTTTATTGTAACAATTCACATACAGCAATAAATTCTGCTTGCAGTCGGCAGTATGTAAGAAACCTAAATGTCCTTTACATCAGGTTCTTTACATTAACATAAACTTCTGAGCTTCTCACCCAAAACTTGACAGGTTCAGTTCCTATGTCTCTTTTTGGTTCAGTGTATCAGTATCAAACATAAGCCAAACAAGCAGAGGCACAACTTGTAGCTTCTGGGACCCGATGCAACAGGGCCCCATGTGCCACTTACAATACTGGTCTCCTATGGGGAAGTTGTACCTTGGGGCCCCCTTAGACACCAGGGCCCCAGTGTGATTACTACCTCGGCACCCCCTGTAGTTAAACCCACCCCTACAGACAAGCTCATCTTGCTTCAGGTCAGCTCATCTCTTCTGCATTCTGGCAGTGATCACTCACCTGTAAGATCAGGTCCAACACTCAAACACACTTTAGTTTTAAGTCACTGAGGCAAGAAGTCTTAGTGATACGCACCTTCCATCCACTAGTTTACGAGGTGCTTGCTTACAAAATGTTCAACCCTTTGAGTATTTTTCCAGTACTTTTCCTGTTTTGATTATCATCATAAATGGTATATCCTTTCATGCAGGGCTCAAGTCCTGCAGGAACACTTGGGAACCTCTTTTCAATCTTTTACATCACCACCAGGCATCATTTTACTGTGCTATGCATGTACATGGTTATTTCTTTTGTTCCTAATTTGCTCAAGGATTCTGATATTTATACTTGTATTGATCTGACTCAGTGATCCCTTTCCTTTATTGGTTGGAGTACCATGTGACACCTATGTAGTCCGGGATAGTTTTTATGTTTTTTAGTATGACTAAGACCATATAATAGTGCATGACATGTGTCACTTAACTGACCTGTGATAACATGGATTTTTAAACTGCATCAATAAAGCCTTGGAAATTTTTGTATATTCCTGCTCTGGACCGAGCTAGTCTAGATTTAAATAAAACATTTCTTAGGTAACTATGCTATAATAAAAATCTATGTCTTCAAACACAGCTTTGAACTGTAAAAAGTGCAAATCAATATGTCACTGTACATCTTCGTCTCCTTATTACCAGTTTCACCTGTCCACATTTTAGCTCAGGATTGTACACTTGTCATTGCTGAAAACACTGGCATGTGCACAAACCATTGATCCTACATTAAAGCCCACACGGTTCTATGTGCTTACCAGACCAACTTCTGAGGTGCAAATTTGTCAAGTAGATTAATGTAGTACATTAATGTTTCATATATTGCTGACAACCAAGGAATAAAAGTAGCAAATAATGCAATCCCCTAATACTTGACCCCAGTATCATTATTGCATTCACATAATGTAACTGGTAATTCAAATTTCCTCACAAAATTTCCATTCTGAATTTCCACTACTTCTAAATTCAAAAACAACTTGAAGTAGATTCAAAGCACATGTCAATTTTTAAAGCAAAAAGAAAAAATACTCCTTGTCAGAAGATATCAATGGGGCTTTGATTCCAGGCTGAATTTCCACATGGAAATTATGCTTGGAATCTACTTCTAAGGCCGGTTTCACACTACGGAATTAGCGATGGAATTCCGCTCAGGAATTTTGGTGGAAAATTTCACTGCATGAAGCTTAACATACAGGTGAATGGATTTTCCGTGAACCCATTTATGCTGCATAATTTTCATGGTTGGAAGATCCAACAGAAAATTCCGATAAAAAAATTCTGGCAGAACATTGGACCTGCTCAATGTTCTGGTGGAATCCATTCCGCAGACATTGCCGTCTATGGGGAGGCCGATGTCTGGGCAATTCTAGCACCAATTGAATCAGTCGATGCTGGCCGCACTAGGGATCTCCGGACGGAAATTTTCGGGCCACAAATTCTATATTGTTAACCTGGCCTAATTACTTATGTGTCATGGTTTTTGTATGTGAAGTAGAAGAAATTCAGTGAGGAAAATTCTGCTGTGTGAACATGGCCTAAGGCAGAATTTCCGCGCAGAAATCAATGTATTTCCAAGTCAAATCCACAGCAGAGTGTGAAAAAAAATTGGACTCTGCTACGGTGGAATTTCCAGGAGAAATATTTTCATAGAATTATGCTCAGAAGTTCTGCTGGAATGAAGGAGCAGAGCAACAAAATAAAACACCATTGGAATCAGGGCACCTAAAGCTATAAAGTGATATAAAGAAAACTTTACGGCTGTTTTTTTTTACTGTGTAAGAACATGGCCTATAACATCCTACCTATAATCATTCTCCCGTCAGCCAGATATGTACATAAATTTGCTTCTGATCCTGTGACCTACTCTAAAACTATTGCAATCTTGAGGTGCATTTACTGGAAGTCTCATGCAAGTCTATGGGACTTCTAAAAAAAAAATCTGTCTCCATATTGCAATAGTTTCGGATCAGGTTATGGAATCAGAAGTGGCCACAAAATTTAAGAGCATATCCTACCACCGGGACAACGATTGGAGGTATGCTTTAAGGTCGCATGATGATCTGTGTTGATGTGTCCACACTGATCATTTTTGTCCTCTTTAGTCCCACTTACAGATTTTAGAGAAAAGATGCAATACAGAAAAAGTATATTTCAAGAAACAGACATTGTGCCATACGTTGGGAGGAAATCCTTGTCCCGTTGTCACTATAACCGCCATGCCAAAATCAAGCTCTCAGAGTCACATGGAAGAGATATGTAAGTCACAGCTTTATGTGTCTGCTTTTTCTTTTCTTTATTTTCCTTAACTAAAACACTGTGGTAAGTTGGATTCTTGTTAACCAGTAAATGATGATTAGCAGCGCCTCACTTCACAAAAAGCTAATAAAAGCCTGTCATATGGGTAAACTACAAGAGAGTGCAATGTATCTGTACAGTACCACAAGAGAATCTATAAACAGATAACAAACAATAAAGCTAAAAGATACAAATGACACACAGAAAAGAAACAGCAAGCCCATTTAATGTTATAATGGAGCTGGACATGATAGTTCATGTGACCATTTCAAGATAGTAGAGTCTACAGACAAGAGAAATATATATAACATGTATTGATTTTATTAATCACTTTGTAAAAGGATTGAATGTCTGAAGATTTTAACTTGGTGACAATAGCCTGACTGGTAGCAGCACCGAGGCTGTTTGTTTGTGTACTACATTTGGCATAGGCATACGGTGTATTCATCAACAGATTTTTTTTTTCACTGTATGGCATAGTGTAGTCAACAACTTTGTTATTCCTTGCTAAGGATTTCCCAATTTAGGGACAAAGCTATCCCTTTTTGATGACCCTGTTAAATACTGTAAGTGCCGTTCTAGCAGATCAGTAGATTTAAACTAGTAGTGTAGCGGGAATTATTATGATTCCATTTTTGCCCGGGCTGCAAAAACTAAGAAAAAACAAACCTAAACTCACCTTCCATCGCTCCCCTGTTCCGCCGATATCGGTCTTCAGTCCTCTGGTCCTGGTCTCCTTCCTGCTTCCATGTGCACCGTCACACTGCAATCAGCATATCGCAGTCCACATCAATGTTCCACCTCGGCCGGTGATAGGCTGAGTGCAGTGTCATGTAAGGAACGAGGGCCCCACCTTCTCCCTTCTGCCCAGGCGTGTTACTTGATACTGCATTTAGCATATCACTGGCCAAGGCGGGACATCGCCTCAGCAAAGAGACCAGATTCAGAGGATCGAAGACAGATATTGGCGCAATGGGGAAGCGAGTTAAGGTTTTTTTTTACTTTTTGCAGCCCGGGCACAATGGAATTATAACAATTCCCACTACACTACTCCTTTAAAGAGAATCTGACAACTGTTCACCCGTAAATATTTATGAGGCAGGGAAGCTGGGCAAGCAGGCTCCCCGCCTCCAATATGTGCTGGAGTGCAATATAAATAAAAGCTTGAAAGGAGAGAACTTTACACCCATGCCACCAATAAGAGTAAAGCTAATTACCCACACTATAACCCAGTATATTGGGTTTAGTGTGGGTGAACAGCTGTCAGATGCTCTTTAAGGAACCTTTACATTGCTTAATTGTTGGGCAGACAGGGCCACACAAACTATCTGCCCTCTGTTTGCAGAGGGTGATGTGTGACTGAGTAACAGTGATTTATTTGGCTGCATAAACAATATGAAAGCCAATGAACAAGTGGTTTCTTTTTGTTGGCCAATTGCTGGCCCTTTTACACACAGTTATCAGAATTGATAGTTTCAATAAAAGGTCATCCGTATAAAAATCAGCCAGTGTAAAGGGCCCTTAAAGAAATTTTTTATGTTGGTGCTACAGTATAATAGGAAAGATGGCAGATAGGGAAGAATGGGAATAACACATGACTGTGAGGTCAGAATACACTGGGTTTGGCCCTATTCACACATTCCTTTGTTCATGAATATTTAGCATCAATATTTTTAACCTAAAACTAGATTTGACTAAAAATTGTATGATACTTTTACAAAGTTTATTTGCAATGTTGCCGTTATTCAGTGTCCCTGTTATTTTTGATGAGTAATAAAAAAATGGCTGCAAAAGTGCCTATTATCCTTTATATGCATACTTAACATATTGTAATCTATTATGCCAGCTATTAAAGCAATAAAAACATTAACTGTGATGCTGAAAAGTTGGGATTATTTACCTCTAAAAGGTTTTTAAATAGCTTTTATCAGTAAATACAGCTCTAAACCCTTTGCATGAGAAAAAAAAAAACATGAAAGTCAGAAACACTGGTTACTAAATGACAAATTTGTTTGATAAATGCAACCCAAGCTTTCCTTATACTGGTCCAAAGGTTTTAGTAATCTCTGTTTGTGTAGTTTTTTTTTCTTGTTTTTATTTTGTGAATACTTGCAAGTGTT
The DNA here is from genome assembly GCF_029499605.1 of Hyla sarda. Taxonomy (NCBI): domain Eukaryota; kingdom Metazoa; phylum Chordata; class Amphibia; order Anura; family Hylidae; genus Hyla; species Hyla sarda. The sequence goes on from NC_079192.1 coordinate 113,874,756, forward strand.
TGGCTTGTGTTTCTGCATTAAATATGAGTAGAAGAGTTTTCTAAAGCTTTGTTAAGAGACATACAGTGCAGATTTGTCTCATCACCTGAAACAGTAGAGACTGACTTGTCAGTACAAATATGTTACTTGCAAAGAGCGCAAAGACAAATCTACTGAGAGGCAAAGTTCCCTGAAGTTATTGAGATCCTATGATTGAGGGACTGTTGCATACTCTGACAAGCCTTTGTGAGTGATGGTAATGCTGTACAGCGAAGGCTTGGTTTTCTGTCTATCACAATAGTAGAATACTTGTTGTTTTTCCTATTTAATATTTTATTTTTTGTTTGGAAGAAGCTGCACTCACCCACGGTTTTGATTGCCAGAAGACGATCTTTATTTTTGGTGTCAAACAGCTAGGCAAATGGATTGCTGAACATGCGGGGAGCAAGAGACAGGGCTCTCAGGTGCGGGGGGCATACCACAGGATGACGACTAGTTTCACGTCAGTATAGACGCTACTGTACTGCTGACCAGAAGAAGCATTTATACTGATGTGAAACTAGTCATCATCCTGTGGTATGCCCCCTGCACCTGAGGGCCCTATCTCTAACTCCCCGCATGTTCAGCAATCCATTTGCCTAGCTGTTTGACACCAAATATAAAGATTGTCTTCTGGCAATCAAAACCGTGGGTGAGTGCAGCTTCTTCCAAATAGTATCTCTGCTACATGTATTGTATAAGTATCTCACTTCACAGCTAGCACCCCCTCGTTCACATATCGGATAACTTTATCCTGTGAGTCTGGTAGATACCGTCTTCTTTGAGTGTTGAAATCATTGCAGCTGCAGTGCCTGCTTACCGTAGTTTTCATTAGCATTTATTTAATTTTTTGTAACTATAATTCTTAGCCCTAAGGATGCAGCGATTTTTTCATTTTGTGTTTTATTTGTTTTCTCCTCATCTTTTATAGTTATATTTCTGTAATGTCCGTTTTTCTCTGTTTTGGCATTTTTGTATTGGGGCCTGTTCAGACATGCTGTTTATGTCTGAACAGTTTCTGTGTTAACTTCTCTTATTGTGACAGTTAATGCTTCCAGCCCTTCAGCACTGTGAGTGTATAAGAGGCCTCTACAGATGCTGCTTGTTGCTGGAGATGTTGCCTGTTACTCTGGCAATGTTTCTTTATGCACTTTTGTCTGTCTGAGCACATGTCCTGAGTTTTGACCATGGTTATCTGTCCTGTCTATGTTTTTAATATCTGGATTTTAGTCTGCTTTGTTTAGTACCTTGTCAGGTTGTAGTATTCTTGCATTTATTTTGTGTTCCTGGTTTAGACCCTTGTTCAGATTGTATTTTTGTCATGACAAGCGCTCCGGTCCCTGCCTCTGGACCGGAGTGCTCGCCTCCTGCTGCAGCCATGCGCGCCCCGGTTCTTCACCTTGACCGGGGGCGCAGTGTCCCTGTGGTCTCCGGCGGGGATGTGGGTCCCGGCGCCACGTCCCTGCTCTTTGGGGCGCACGCGCGAGCTATGTTAAGTTTAAAGGGCCAGTGCACCAATGATTGGTGCCTGGTCCAAATGGTTAATTAAGGGCCAAATTTAAAAGTACCCTGCCCCTTCCTGCCCTTGCCGGATCTTTGTGCCCTTGTGCCTCTGAGAAAGCGTTCCCTGTTGCCTAGTATTGCCTTGCCTGTTGCCGTACCTGTTGCTACCGTCTACTCGCCTCTGAACCCTTGCCGCCAGCCCTGGCCTCTGCTACGTCTGACTACGCTTTTGCCTGCTCCCTGTGTACTACGCTATATCAGCTGCCAGAGAGGTCGACTTGTTAATGGGGGACACGACCTGGCAGTTACTGCCGCAGCAAGTCCATCCCGCTTTGCGGCGGGCTCTGGTGAAGACCAGTAACTGCTTAGAACCGATCCCTCAGTACGACCCGCGCCATCGCCTCTCTGGTCTAAAGGATCCACTACCTGTCCTGCCGGTCCGTGACAATTCTGTTTTGCCTGAGTTTTTATAAATCTTATTCCGTGTTCACATTATGCCTTTGTATCTTTCCTGTTTGACCTTGTTGGATCCTGGATCTCCTAGGATAAAATCATGTTCCGAGCTTTGTGTGGTTCAAGGAGTATGTTTGACGCTGTGCTCGGGTTTCATGTATTTTTATTATATTATGTTGAGGGTGCTGCTAGCAAGGAGTCCATTTGGAGTTACTATTACTGTCCACTCCTTTTATGGAGTGGGGTGTCTTTTTGTCTTGTGTGAATTGTGCTCTTGTTATCCTGTCCTGTTTAGTGTTCTGGCATTCAGTTAACTTGTTCATCCCCCTGCATATCCTGGTTTTGTCTGCTCTATACTTATCCTTATATTTAGTCTTGTTAATATTATCATATCTGCCATTAATCTTGGTCCTGGTTTCTGAACTGTCTGTTAGTATTAGAGATGAGCGAATTTCTGAAAAATTTGATTTGGCCCATTCGCTGAGTCTTCTGAAAAAATTTGCTTGGGACCGAATCGCTATTAATAACAGCTATTTCTGGCCTACAGAGTGGCTTAATAGGGGTGTAGAACACTTTGCCTTGTACTAACAAGCATAGGGAGTGTGCTATGTTAGTGAAATAATACTGTTATTCAGTATTAGATACAGATTACAGGCTATTAGAATCACTGCCGCAGAGCATCTGGATGTGACAGAATTTTTAATGTAATTTTTATTAAATTAAATTTGAATTTATTTTTATTTTTTGATTACCCATTCTGGTGAGCACTGAGCTGGCAGTCAGCCGCGAGGAGAGCTACCACCTGTTCCAGCACCTGCCTCTCAGCGCCCCCCTGACTGTGAAAGTGTGAATGTTTTATTTAATCAGTTAAGGTTGTTCATTGTTATTGCTCCAAGCTGTTTCATTGGATTATTGTGATAATTCCACAGGTAATATGATGTCCAAGACCATAGGGCCTCAGTCTTGAAAACATTACATACATTTTTTTAAATTTAAATTTAAGATTCATATTAGATTCCCAAGTTTTACTTTAAAGGGGTACTCCGCCCCTAGACATCTTATCCCCTATCCAAAGGATAGGGGATAAGATTTCAGATCGCCGCGGTGCCGCTGCTGGGGAGCCCCGGGATCCTCGCTGCAGCACCCCGCTATCATTACAGCACAGAGCGAGTTCGCTCTGTGCGTAATGACGGGCGATACAGGGGACGGAGCCGCGTGACGTCATTGCTCCGCCCCTCGTGACATCACGACCCGTCCCCTTAATGCAAGTCTATGGCAGGGGGCGTGATGACCGCCGTGCCCCCTCCCATAGACTTGTATTGAAAGGGGTGGGCCGTGACATCACGAGGGGCGGAGCCGTGATGTAACGATGCTCCGGCCCCTGTATTGCGCGTCATTACGTGCAGAGCGAATTCGCTCTGTGCTGTAATGATAGCGCAGTGGCACCGCGGCGATCTGACATCTTATCCCCTATCCTTTGGATAGGGGATAAGATGTCTAGGGGCAGAGTACCCCTTTAAACTAATACTGTATGACTCCAAAACCCAATCTAAGAATGAGTTACATGGCAGCACAATGACAGAGCCTAAAGATGACAGGAGCATGAGGAGACCATAATCTGGCAGAATTACACAGCTTGGAATTTGCGGCAGCAAGAGGAAACCATATTATGGTTGAATGACACATCCTGGAGCTGGTGGCAGTATGAGGAGACCATAGGGCCTCACAATCCATAAGATTAAAATATGAATTTTCAAATTTAAATTGAAGATTTATGGTGACTTGTGCTACCATAAAAATTTGTAGGTAATGTCCCAGGCCCAGCAGCATATGTATGTAAAACATATATTGGCTGAATGACACAGCCTGGAGGTGGCGTAAGCATGAAGAGACCATATAGTGGCTGAATGACACAGCCTGAAGCTGGCGGCAGCATGAGGAGACAGTAGAGCTTCACAATCCCTAAGATTAAAAGACGTAGGAAAAGAGGTAAAAAGAAAACAGGGGCGCTCCCTTAGTTGACGTATACCGACTTGGTGTGACCCTCCACCACACCTAAGTGATATACTCACCAGATCTGATGGCAAGCCTTGATCCCAGGGTTCCTGGGACCAATGTCTGCAGTGGACTGGTGGGGGTATGGTTTTGGTAGGTAATGGCTGCTGCACTCTGACCGGGACTGTACCCTTGCGCAAGGGCCAGCTTGAGCAACACATGAAAAATTGAGAATATACGGTCTTAGAGGCGCTGCGCACCAACGTGGTCACAAATGGGAGGACTCGAGCCAGCACAGGACAATAAATATTTTTATTTGATACAATGGACGACGAGTTTCAGCACACAGAGAGTGCCTTCCTCAGGTCCAAACATAAAGTGCTAAAAGACAATAATATAAGGCATACAGATGATAGCGATATATAAGGCATACAGATGATATATATAAAAGTCATACATATGATAGCGATATATCAAGTTGTTTGGAAATAGTTCCTGTGGGTGTATATATCTGTATATTATGCACCGGAAGAGTTATAAAGATGAGTAAAGTTTATACCTGTATATACACATATGCGTTCATATGTAGCAATATTATTTTACTTTATTCTTTATTTTATTTATACACTATTGTCTTCAATTCTATTGCTACATATGAGAGCATATGTGTATATACAGGTATAAACTCTACTCATCTTTATAACCCTTCCGGTGCATAATATACAGATATATACACCCACATGAACTATTTCCAAACAGCTTGCTATATCGCTATCATATGTATGACTTTTATATATATCATCTGTATGTCTTATATATCGCTATCATATGTATGCCTTATATGAATCATCTTTATGCCTTATATATCGCTATCATCTGTATGCCTTATATTATTGTCTTTTAGCACTGTATGTTTGGACCTGAGGAAGGCACTCTCTGTGTGCCGAAACGCGTCGTCCATTGTATCAAATAAAAATATTTATTGTTCTGTGCTGGCTCGAGTCCTCCCATTTGGGACCACGTTGGTGCGCAGCGCCTCTAAGACCGTATTTTCTCAATTTTTCACGTGTAAGATTAAAAGATGAATTTTCAAATTTAAATTGAAGATTTATGGTAGCTAGTGCTACCATAAATTTTTATGGGTAATGTCCCAGGCCCAGCAGCATGAGTAAACCATATAGCGGCTAAATGACACAGCCTAGAGGTGGCAGAAGCATGAGGAGACCATATAGTGGCTAAATGGCACAGCCTGGAGTTGGCGGCAGCATGAGGAGACCATATAGTGGCTGAATCCCAAAGCCTGGAGGTGGCAGAAGCATGAGTAGAACATATAGTGGCTGAATGGCACAGCCTGGAGTTGGCGGCAGTATGAGTAGAACATATAGTGGCTGAATAACACAGCCTGAAACTAACGGCAGCATGAGGAGACAATAGAGCTTCACAATCCCTAAGATTAAAAGATGAATTTTCTAATTTAAATTGAAGATTTATGGTAGCTAGTGCTACCATAATTTTTTTTAGCTAATATCCCAGGCCCAGCAGCATGATTAAACCATATAGTGGCTGAATGACACAGCCTGGAGGTGGAAGAAGCATGAGGAGACCATAAAGTGGCTAAATGACACAGCCTGGAGTTGGTGGCATCATGAGGAGACCATATAGTGGCTGAATGATACAGCCTGAAGGTGGCAGAAGCATGAGGAGACCATATAGTGGCTGAATTGCACAGCCTGGAGTTTGTGACAGCATGAGGAGAACATATAGTGGTTGAATGGCACAGCCTGGAGTTGGCGGCAGCATGAGTAGAACATATAGTGGCTGAATAGCACAGCCTGGAGTTGGCGGAAGCATGAGTAGAACATATAGTGGCTAAATGACACAAAGTGGAGGTGACGGTAGCATTAGGAGACCATTTAATGGCTGAATGGCAAAACCTAGAGTTGGTGGCAGCATGAGGAGAACATATAGTGGCTGGATGAAAAAGCCTGGAGTTGGCGGCAGCATGACTAGAACATATAGAGGCTGAATGACACAGCATGGAGGTGGCGGCAGCATGACTAGAACATATAGTGGCTGAATGACACAGTGTGGAGGTGGTGGCAGCATGAGGAGACCATATAGTGGCTTAATGGCACAGCCTGGAGTTGGCGGCAGCAAGAACAGACCATATAGTGGCTGAATGAGACAGCCTGGAGGTGGCGGCAGCATGAGGAGACCATATATTAACTCATCCCTACTTACAGTGGATCCTCAAGTTGCAATATTATTAAGTCTCAGGATGACGATTGTATGTTGAACTATTGTATGTTAAGATCATAACTATGGAAACCTGGTAATTGGTTTTAAAGTCCTGAAAAGCCATCAAAATAGGAAAAAGTTAGGATTAAAGAAAAATAAGTAGATAACTAATGCAGATAAAGCCAGTCCTTACATATAAAACTAAGAAAGATCAGCTGGGAGCTGTAAATCACTGTCTATGTAGAGTACACACAGTGTCCCAAAAAGTAATGGAGCCGCCCTCACCTGGTGTCCAAAGAAGAATCATACCCTGTGATATCACAATGATACCAAATATGTTTATTTTTGTTTGCATTATGTAACATCTGCGCTCCGGCCAGACATGCTGGCTGTGAGCGCTCTCTTGTCATGTCCCTGCTGCCGGCGTGGTTGGGATTCGCATTGCGGGATCAACTCCCTGGTCTTCCTTTCCTTGCAGCCACTGTGTTCCTGATATACGTGTTCCTTATCCTTGTTCCAATACCTGACCCTGCACCTGTTCCACCTGATCTCATCTTGCCTGTTTCCTTTTATGCCAAGCCACATCCCAGCTACCTGGGTGGACGAGTCGTGCCAGGGGTAACTACCTGGGTGCCACCTGCTGCAGCAAGACCATCCCGCTTTGTTGCGGGCTCTGGTGAAAACCAGCGGCACCTTAGACTCCGCTCCTTGGCACGGCTCACGTCATCATCCACACAGGCCCAGGGGATCCACCACCTGTATCTCCACTGTTCCATAGCATTGATAGCAGTGTTATAGGAGCTCTAGTATACAAAAAGAAGGTTGCTGCAGCACTCTTGGTCAAAAAATGGAGGCTCTCAGCGCACTTTTTGATCAAAACGTGCCCCCACTACCACTTCCGTGGCCTAATTTCAGATGGGACCCTTACACTCATTTCACTCACCTCTGCTAGGGATATGGCCTCTGACTGGGTGACATGCTGGATCCACTATCAATTTAAAAACCTCATGTGAAATAGGGAGAGGTGCACAGCTAGAGAGTGTGCCACTCCCCCTAAATTGCACAGCAAAAACAAAAAGAAACATAGCCAGCACAACTATCTAGTACGAAATGAGGATAGAGAGAAAAGAAAAAAAGAGAGGGCAGCGCCTCGTGTAATCCTGCGAGCTTCAGTGAAGGGGGAGGGTCTAGTATATGGACTCTCACCTGCTGAACCTCTTGATATTTAGCATATCACCCCAGCTATTGGGGTATCAATGGAACTGCAGGCCATAGGAGCTTGACTGGGTACCGTGGCTTTGAGTCCAGTGATAATATATTCATATGGTCCGTTATTAGACGGATCATCACGGACTACTATTATATCTAGTTATGTCATATAGCTCATTTTGTGGACTACTATAATTTTTCTTGGGTTTGAAAGAGCTGACACATTGTTTTCTATATATCTATTTGTAACAAATAGCTTCATATATTAGTATTTGAATAGTAGATACAATTTATGAACTTACCATTGAAGCACAAAGTGAGTGTCACGATGCCGACTGGCAGGTAGTGGATCCTCTGTGCCAGAGAGGGATTGGCGTGGACCGTGCTAGTGGATCGGTTCTAAGTCACTACTGGTTTTCACCAGAGCCCGCCGCAAAGCGGGATGGTCTTGCTGCGGCGGTAGTGACCAGGTCGTATCCACTAGCAACGGCTCAACCTCTCTGACTGCTGAAGATAGGCGAGGTACAAGGGAGTAGACAGAAGCAAGGTCGGACGTAGCAGAAGGTCGGGGGCAGGCGGCAAGGTTCGTAGTCAGGGTGGATAGCAGAAGTTCTGGTACACAGGCTTTAGACACACAAAACGCTTTCACTAGGCACAAGGGCAACAAGATCCGGCAAGGGAGTGCAAGGGAGGAGACCAGATATAGCCAGGGAGCAGGTGGAAGCCAATCATGCTAATTGGGCCAGGCACCAATCATTGGTGCACTGGCCCTTTAAGTCTCAGGGAGCTGGCGCGCGCGCGCCCTAGAGAGCGGAGCCGCGCGCGCCAGCACATGACAGCAGGGGACGGGAACGGGTAAGTGACCTGGGATGCGATTCGCGAGCGGGCGCGTCCCGCTGTGCGAATCGCATCCCCAACGGCCATGACAGTGCAGCGCTCCCGGTCAGCGGGACTGACCGGGGAGCTGCAGGGAGAAAAACGCCGTGAGCGCTCCGGGGAGGAGCGGGGACCCGGAGCGCTAGGCGTAACAGTACCCCCCCCCCCTTAGGTCTCCCCTTTTTTTTGTCCGGTGACTGCCTCCCCTGGGATGAGGACACCGGGAAGGAATGGATGGTTTCCTCAATGGCAGGCAGTACAGCAGGAGTAGGAATGGGGAGGGAGGGCAGAGGGTGAAGCTTGGCACGGGGCAGGGAGACACAAGGACGGGAGCCATGAGGGGACACAGAGGCTTGCCTGAAGGGACTGGGAGGGGGGGAAAGGCATTTTCTGTGGCAGGCAGAGTCCCTAACGACCTTAGGGGGACCGGATACAGGAGGAACCACAGGGTCACGGCAGGGAGTACTGGGAACCGGTTTAAGGCAGTCCTTGGAACAAGAGGAACCCCAACTCTTGATCTCCCCAGTGGACCAGTCCAGGGTTGGGGAATGGTGTAGAAGCCAGGGTAGTCCAAGGAGAATTTCGGAAGTGCAATTGGGAAGGACCAAAAATTCAATTTTCTCGTGATGAGGTCCGATGCACATTAGGAGGGGCTCCGTGCGGTAACGCACGGTGCAATCCAACCTGGCTCCGTTGACCGCGGAAATGTGGAGTGGCTTGACAAGACGGGTCACCGGAATGCGGAATTTATTCACCAAGGACTCCCGAATAAAATTCCCAGAGGCACCAGAGTCCAGGCAGGCCACGGCTGAGAGGGAAGAGCTGGCTGAAGTAGAAATCCGTACAGGCACCGTGAGACATGGAGAAGCCGACTTAGCATCAAGAGACGCCACACCCACGAGAGCTGGGTGCGAGCGTGCGTTTCCCAGACGTGGAGGACGGATAGGGCAATCCACCAAAAAATGTTCGGTACTGGCACAGTACAGACAAAGATTCTCTTCCTTACGGCGATTCCTCTCTTCCAGGGTCAGGCGAGACCGATCCACTTGCATGGCCTCCTCGGCGGGAGGCCTAGGCGCAGATTGCAATGGAGACTGTGGGGGAGGTGTCCAGAGATCTAAGTCTTTTTCCTGGCGGAGCTCTTGATGCCTCTCAGAAAAACGCATGTCAATGCGAGTGGCTAGATGAATGAGTTCATGCAGGTTAGCAGGAGTTTCTCGTGCGGCCAGAACATCTTTAATGTTGCTGGATAGGCCTTTTTTAAAGGTCGCGCAGAGGGCCTCATTATTCCAGGATAGTTCAGAAGCAAGAGTACGGAATTGTATGGCGTACTCGCCAACGGAAGAATTACCCTGGACCAGGTTCAGCAGGGCAGTCTCAGCAGAAGAGGCTCGGGCAGGTTCCTCAAAGACACTTCGAATTTCCGAGAAGAAGGAGTGTACAGAGGCAGTGACGGGGTCATTGCGGTCCCAGAGCGGTGTGGCCCATGACAGGGCTTTTCCAGACAGAAGGCTGACTACGAAAGCCACCCTAGACCTTTCAGTAGGAAACTGGTCCGACATCATCTCCAAGTGCAGGGAACATTGCGAAAGAAAGCCACGGCAAAACTTAGAGTCCCCATTAAATTTGTCCGGCAAGGACAGGCGGAGGCTAGGAGTGGCCACTCGCTGCGGAGGAGGTGCAGGAGCTGGCGGAGGAGATGATTGCTGATGAAGTTGCGACTGAAGTTGGTGCACAATGGTGGACACTTCCGACATCTGGTGGTTTAGATGGGCGATCTGTCGGGCTTGCTGGGCGACCACCGTGGTGATATCAGAGGCAACTGGCAGGGGAACCTCAGCGGGATCCATGGCCGGATCTACTGTCACGATGCCGGCTGGCAGGTAGTGGATCCTCTGTGCCAGAGAGGGATTGGCGTGGACCGTGCTAGTGGATCGGTTCTAAGTCACTACTGGTTTTCACCAGAGCCCGCCGCAAAGCGGGATGGTCTTGCTGCGGCGGTAGTGACCAGGTCGTATCCACTAGCAACGGCTCAACCTCTCTGACTGCTGAAGATAGGTGAGGTACAAGGGAGTAGACAGAAGCAAGGTCGGACGTAGCAGAAGGTCGGGGGCAGGCGGCAAGGTTCGTAGTCAGGGTGGATAGCAGAAGTTCTGGTACACAGGCTTTAGACACACAAAACGCTTTCACTAGGCACAAGGGCAACAAGATCCGGCAAGGGAGTGCAAGGGAGGAGACCAGATATAGCCAGGGAGCAGGTGGAAGCCAATCATGCTAATTGGGCCAGGCACCAATCATTGGTGCACTGGCCCTTTAAGTCTCAGGGAGCTGGCGCGCGCGCGCCCTAGAGAGCGGAGCCGCGCGCGCCAGCACATGACAGCAGGGGACGGGAACGGGTAAGTGACCTGGGATGCGATTCGCGAGCGGGCGCGTCCCGCTGTGCGAATCGCATCCCCAACGGCCATGACAGTGCAGCGCTCCCGGTCAGCGGGACTGACCGGGGAGCTGCAGGGAGAAAGACGCCGTGAGCGCTCCGGGGAGGAGCGGGGACCCGGAGCGCTAGGCGTAACAGTGAGATTGACAGGAGCGATCCTGTCAGCTGACCTTCATTCATAAAATGTGTAGCGTTCTGCGGCTACTACAACGTTACGCTAGACGCTACCATTCATTCATTTAACAATGTTTACTATACTGCCGTATGTTGTCACTCATGCCTGCCGGTCCGGCGATTAAGTTAAATTTTAGTTTTTAACATGGGCATTTTCTATTGTCTTTTTGACTAATTTAAGAATTTTGGTAAGTGTTTTATTTATTTTTTCTGATAAGCCCTGAAGAATTTTATCCAGACTATATCCGGGTCAAACTGCTATATCTAGCTTTTTATACATTTTTTTTTACTAAGTTTGAACAATTTGAGGAATATATCATTGATGCACTTTATGTATAATAATTGTTGTTCGATTTATGCCTTTTTCAATGTATATGACTAACGGACCAACCACGCCTCCTAAGTTGGCGGTCTTTTTTTATGTATAAAACAGCCCCAGTAAGTTGTCTTATATATCTGCAATTGAGAAAGGGTACGCAGGGACCCAAAACGCTTCTTGCTTTGCTATGGGCTTGCTAAACCGATTTTACTAATAAATATGTTTTTTATAGCGAAATACCAGAAGTTCATGTTTTTGTTGGGACAGCGCCACCTTGGAGTTCTTTTTCTTTTCTTTTCTTTTAGTCTGAAATGAGGCCACCTCCCGTGGTGGATGGGGGGCACATTTTGATTAAAAAGTGCGCTAAGAGCCTCCATTTTTTTACCAAGTGTGCTGCTGCAACCTTCTTTTTTTGTATACTCTGTATTTGCCACAGCAGCGTGCACACGTCTATTAGGGAGTGGCACCCTCTCTAGCTGTGCTCCCCTCCCCTTTTTCACAGGAGGTTTTAAAATTGATTGTGGATCCAGCATGTCACCCAGTCAGAGGCCAAATGCCCAGCAGAGGTGAGTGAAATGAGTTATAGGAGCTCTGCTACTCCAGCCTGCTGAAGCAGATGAGATTAACAGACATAAACCTTAAACATGTGTCAGCAAAATATTTAGTTGTCATTCATTACTCATACTCCCCTCCCCCCCCCTTCCTATAAACATGCAGCTTAGTTTGGAGGTAATGTGCTCTCACCCAGGAAAAGGGAATAAGCTGCTAGCATACATGTGTTTTTAAGGAGGAAAGAGGAAGAAGCCACTAGTAGAAACCTCTGGCAGTGGTCCATCTACTATTTACATCTAATATACATTTTTCTTCATCTGGGTGTGCAAATGCATAATTGCTTGGTTCTTTGTGAGTGTGCAGTGCATAAACACACCATAGAAATGAGGCTTTGCCTACAAGCTATGGGAGAACTGTAAATTAGAGATGAAGCTTGCAGAGCATAACTTTTCTAAAAAATGCAATGTACAAGTTATATGATGGCCAGAAATGGTGCTGCTTCTCATGTAAACACAGTTCAGCTCATCCTGAACCACATGCGCGTACGCCATTGACCATGCTGTTTAATTACCAATATATTTTTTTACAATTTGGACATTTCCACACGCGGCAATACCACATATGTTTATTTTTATTTATTATTAGGGAAGGGGTTAAATGATCTTTATTCATTTTTTTTCTCACTTTTTTTTGCAGTGTTATAGCTCCCATAGGGGGCTATAACACTGCACACACTGATCTTTTACATTTATCAATGGTTTCTCATAGGAAACCATTGATCAATAATTCTGACGCTTGACTGCTCATGCCTGGATCTCAGGCACTGAGCAGTCACATTCAGCGATCGGACAGCGAGGAGGAAGGTAAGGGGTCTGCTGTCCTGCAAGATTTCATTGCAGTGATCCCGAACAGCCCCCTGAGCTAACTGGCAATGTCTTACTTTCACTTTAGATGCGGTGTTCAACTTTGAACGCCGCTTCTAAAGGGTTAATAGCACATGACACCGCGATCAATGCCGCACGCTATTAGCCAGGGGTCCCGGATGTTGTTCCTGACACGCTATGAAGTGGGCCACGCGTGACCCCCGCGTTATAGAAAGGGTATAGGTACGCCCTCCGCCCCCAACAGGTTAAAGGGGTATTCCGGCCACATATATCTGATCGTGGGGGGCTCGCATCTGGGTTTCCCAGACTGTAGAGGCAGCCCTGCATAGAATATGGGTGCTGCACGGAGATCATGGGGGTCCCAGCAGTTGTCCCCCTGCGATCAAACATCTTATCCCCTATCCTTTCGATAGGGTATTTGGACCAGGATACCCCTTTAATCTCTTAAGGACCCTTGACGTACGCATACGTCATGACACCCTGGTACCCTGGTACGCTATCAGCCAGGGGTCCCGGACGTTGTTCCTGACACGCTATGAAGTGGGGCCACGCGTGACCCCGCGTTATAGAAAGGGTGTGTGCGGAGGGTGTATAGGTACGCCCTCCGCCCCCAACAGGTTAAAGGGGTACGCGTACGTCATGACACCCTGGTACTTAAGGACCCATGACGTACGCGTACGGGCGGGGATCGGACCGGGATGCCTACTGAAATCATTCAGCAGGCATCCCATGCAAATGCCCAAGGGGGTCATCAGACCCACCATGTCGGTGATCGTGGCAAATCGCAGGTGAATTCACACTTGCGATTTGCAAGATTCCGGGTCATTACGGGTCTATGGTGACCCAGTGACCCGGAATATAAGGGGGATCGCAGTTGTCTAAGACACCTACGATCCCCCTGAAGGGATAGGAGTGAGATGGCAGGGGTGCCACCCCTCCTATCCCTGCTATTGGTCGCCAGAAGCAACGACCAATAACAGATCAGGGGCGGTTTTTCGTTTTTCCCGTCCTGCCCACCCACAATAGGCGGGGCAGAAGGGGGGAAACGACAGAGGACTGGGCGCCAAAGATCCACTTACCCATTCGGAGGCAGCGAGCGACGGAGATCGTCGGGCAACGATGTTGTGCGGCTGGATCCTACGGAAGCCGGTGAATTGCCTAGCAACATCTGGAGGGTACAGTTTGAGACCAATATACAGTGGTCTCTAACTGTAGCGCTCCAGATGTTGCAAAACTACAAGTCCCAGCATGCCCAGACTGCTGTTTGGGCATGGTGGAAAATGTAGTTTTGCAACAGTTGGAGGGCTACAGTTTGAGACCACTATACAGTGGTCTCTAAACTGTTTCCCGCCTGATCTTGCAAAACTACATCTCCTAGCATGCCCAAACAGCTGTTTGCTGTCTGGGCATGCTGGAATTTGTAGTTTTGCAACATCTGGAGGGCCACAGTTTGGAGATCACTGTGGCCCTCCAGATGTTGCAAAACTGCAAATCCCAGCGTGCCCAAACAGCAAACAGCTGTCTCGGCATGCTGGGAGTTGTAGTTGCGTACCTCCAGCTGTTGCATAACTACATCTCCCAGCATGCCCTTCGGTGATCAGTTCATGCTGGGAGTTATAGTTTTGCAACAGCTGGAGGCACACTGGTTGGAAAATACTGAGTTAGGTAACAGAGCCTAACTGAAGCAAAAAGAAAAATAGCCAGCACAACAACCTAATACACAGGTGCACACTGCTGTGGCAGATACAGAGTATACAAAAAAAGAGGATTGCAGCAGCACACATTGGTCAAAAAATGGAGGCTCTTAGTGCACTTTTCGATAGAAACGTGTCCCCCATCCACCACGGGGAGGTGGCCTCATTTAGGATGGGACCCTAGCACAAATTCTGAGCCTAATGATCAGATACCAACTCACCTCTGCTGGGTATATAGCCTCTGACTGGGTGACATGCTGGATCCATAAACAATTTAAAACACCACCTGTGAAAAAGGAGGAGGGGTGCACAGCAAAAGAGGGTGCCATTCCCCCTCAGTTGTACAAAAAAGCAAAAAGAAAAATAGCCAGAACAACTACCCAATACACGGGTGCACACTGCTATGGCAGATAAAGAGTATACAAAAAAAGAGGATTGCAGCAGCACACATTGGTCAAAAAATGTAGGCTCTTATGTTGTGCTGGCTATTTTTCTTGTTGTGCTGGCTATTTTTCTTTTTGCTTGTTTGTACAACTGAGGGGGAATGGCACCCTCTTTAGCTGTGCACCCCTCCCCCTTTTTCACAGGTGGTGTTTTAAATTGTTTATGGATCCAGCATGTCACCCAGCCAGAGGATATATGCCAAGCAGAGGTGAGTTGATATCTGAGCGTTAGGCTCAGAATTTGTGCTAGGGTCCTATCCTAAATGAGGCCACCTCCCCGTGGTGGATGGGGGACACGTTTTGATCAAAAAGTGCGCTAAGAACCTACATTTTTTGACAAATGTGTGCTGCTGCAATCCTCTTTTTTTGTAGAGCCTAACTGAAGGTTTTCAGACCAGTGTGCCTCCAGCTGTTCCAAAAGTACAACTCCCAGCATGTACGGTCTGTCAGTACATGCTGGGAGTTGTAGTTTTGAAACAACTGGAGGTTTGCCCCCCCCCCCCATATGAATGTACAGGGTACATTCACACAGGCAGGTTTACAGTAAGTTTCCTGCTTCAAGTTTGGGCTGCGGCAAATTTTTCACTGCAGCGCAAACTCCTAGCGGGAAACTCACCGTAATGCGCCAGTGCGAATGTACCCTAAAAACACTACACTACACTAACACAAAATAAAGGGTAAAACACTACATAAACACCCCCTTACACTGCCCCCCCCCCCCCAATTAAAATGAAAAACATATTGTTTGGTAGTTTTTCCAAAATTGAGCCTCCAACTGTTGCAAAACAACAACTCCCAGCATTCCCGGACAGCCACTGACTGTCCAGGCATGCTGGGAATTTAGCAACAGCTGGAGGTACCCTTTTCGGGAATCACTGGCGTGGAATACCCCTATGTCCACCCCTATGCAATCCCTAATTTAGTCCTCAAATGAGCATGGAGCTCTCTCACTTCGGAGTCCTGTCGTATTTCAAGGAAACAGTTTAGGGCCACATATGGGGTATTTCCGTACTCGGGAGAAATTGCACTACAAATTTTGGAGGGCTTTTTCTCCTTTTACCCCTTATGAAAAGGAAAAGTTAGGGGGTACATCAGCTTGTTAGTGTAAAAAAATAAAAATGTTTACACTAACATGCTGGTGTTGTGCCATACTTATTTTCACAAGTGTTAAAAGGAAAAAAAGACCCCCAAAATTTGTAACGCAATTTCTTCTGAGTACGGAAATACTCCAAATGTGGGCGTAAAATGCTCTGCGGACGGACAACAAGGCTCAGGAGTGAGAGCGCACAATGTACATTTGAAGCCTAAATTGATGATTTGCACAGGGGTGGCTGATTTTACAGTGGTTCTGACATAAACGCAAAAAAAGTAATACCCACATGTGACCCCATTTTGGAAACTACACACCTCACGGAACATAACACAGGGTATAGTGCGCCTTAACACCCCACAGGTATTTAATGAAAATTCTTCAAAGTTGGATGGAAAAATGAAAAAAAAAAATCTCTAAAATGCTTGTGTTACCCTAAATTTTTCATTTTGACAAGGGAAAATAGGAACAAAGCCCCCAAAATTTGTAATCCCATTTCTTCTGAGTAAGAACATACCCCATGTGTGGATGTAAAGTGCTCTGCGGGTGAACTACAATGCTCAGAAGAAAAGGAGCGCTATTGGGCTAACCACTAACATAAAGTAGAATATGTCACGAAAAAACTATCTCGAAATCAGAATGAAAAGTAAAAGCATCCCAGAGTTTTTAATGTTTAAAGTGACAGTGGTCAGATGTGCAAAACATGGCCGGATTCTACACTGAAAATTGGCTGGGTCCTTAAGGGGTTAAACTCTCCTATTTGTTACACCTCACAGTTGTTTGACTTTCCACTTGTACATCTACACACAGAAATAAGAGATCACATTTGTGTCCCCAAACCGTGGTTAGGTCACTGAAAACATTTAAAAACGTATCTCTATGTTCCCGTGCTATGCGACAGGGTCCTCTTTTTGCTGTAAGGAAGTAGAATGATGCAGTGATATCATCACACTGCCTATGCCAGAATGCTGAGGCCCTTAGCAGTTCCCAACCTCTTGTAGGCCACAGGCCGAAATCATCTTGTAGCTCAGCAGCCTGCAAAAGAGTATGGAAGGGCAAGCAACCAGTAAGTTTCTGCTCCACCACAGTTTTCATGAGGATGCAGACACAGTAGAAGGCAGTAGCTTTGCTGTAGTCAAACCTCCTGCAACCATTGTCATTATGCCCCTGAGAAGGGCCTACTGATATTATTGTCTGCTCCTGATAGAAGCAATGCACAGATACTGTATCTTAATATTTCTTATGATTCTGTTAACCCATTTTCAATGTTAAGTGTTTAGAAAGCTGTGTTTATTAAAGATCATTTGTTTTCATTACTGATATAATGGTTTTCTGAGCCGCAAAGCCTGAAATGTAAAATTAACTGATCAGTGAGAAGGAACTGTATTCTAAAATTATATTTATACTCAGTCAAAGATGTTCCCTTTGAGTAAGAGAAAAGGAAACAAAAGGGCCGTTGTGAACAAGTAGACATGTGCAATTAGTTTTGTAGCAAATAGATTTTTCATACATTTTTATAGTTTTTGTACATTTTGATACACACAAAAAAAACTATAAATAAAAATGATGCAGAAAAGGAAAACTGTCTAATAACAAATGCACTTGAATATTTTGGTTACATTTCTGCCGAGCATAATGAAAATGCATTTCCATTTAACTGATTTGTTTTACGGATAGGCGGTGTTCTTGTCATGTGTATCTTCTTTGGCCAATCAGCTTACCCAGGGGCGTACCTAGAGCATTTGGCACCCGGGGCGGACCCTTTGTTTTGCAACCCCCCACCCGCACCCCCAATTACACCCCCTCCCTCACCCCCTTAATTACACCACCTCCCTCCCCCCCTTAATTACACCCCCTCCCTCCCCCAATTGCACCCCCTCCCTCCCCCTTAATTACACCACCTCCCTCCCCCCTTAATTACACCACCTCCCTCCCCCCTTAATTACACCACCTCCTTCCCCCCTTAATTACACCCTCTCCCTCCCCCCAATTACACCCCCTCCCCCCTTAATTACACCACCTCCCTCTCCCCCTTAATTACACCGCCTCCTCCCCCCCTTAATTACACTCCCTCCCGCCCTTAATTACATTCCCTCCCCCCCCTTAATTACACCCCCTCCCTTCACATATAATTATTTACTTACATTTTGATGATGCCTCCGTCCGTGAAGGCGGCAACAGCGTTGTGACGTCACGTTGTGCACTGCAGCAAGACAAAATAAAGATCCAAAATCTCATTTTGGAGAACAAAGTGATAACAAAAGCATATAGCTGAGACCTACCGGCTGAAAAAATAGAACCCCTATAATGCACAATTCCATAGCTTTCTATGCTACAATCCAACTGGCTCCAAACTGTGGACCTCCAGATGTTGCAACTCCCATCATGCCCGGACAGCTGGCTGTTTGAGCATGCTGAAAGTTGCAGTTTCGCAACATCTGGAGGTCCACAGTTTGGAGACCACTGCTATAACTCATCATTTTATTTACTACATTAGTGACACAACTGTTTCTTATTGTTTCTAGGATGATGAAACTTACTATAGAATATGTCACATAAATAATGTCACATGTCTCTATGTCCCAGACTAGAGATGAGCGAACTTTTCAAAAATTCGATTTGGCCGATTCGCCGAATTTTCTGAAAAAGTTTTTTTCGATCCAAATTTTTTCGCGGCAAATCTATATTAAAAAAGGCTATTTCTAGCCTACATAGAGCCTCTATAGGGGTATAGAACACTTTGCTGTGTTCTAAAACGCATATGGAGTGTGCTGGGGTAGTGAAATAATACTGTTATTCAGAATAACATGCAGATTACCGGCATCACTTTTAGAATCACTGCCTCACAGCAGCACAATGACAGAGCCTGGTGGTGGCATCAGTGTCAGGAGACCATATAGTGACTGAATGACATAGCGTGGAGGTGTTGGCAGCATGAGGAAACCATATAGTGACTGAATGACATAGCGTGGAGCTGTTGGCAGCACGAGGAGACCATTTAGTGGCTGAATGGCACAGTGTGGAGGTGTTGGCAGCATGAGGACACCACATAGTGGCTGAATGACACAGCTTGGATGAGGCTGAAGCATGAGGACACCATATAGTGGCAGAATGAAACAGTGTGGAGGTGTTGGCAGCATGAGGAGACCATATAGTGGCTGAATGGCACAGCGTGGAGGTGTTGGCAGCATGAGGACACCATATAGTGGATGATTGGCACAGCCCGGAGTTGCCAGCAGCATGAGTAGGCACTAGGCCTTCACAATCCCTAAGATTAAAATATGAATTAAGAAAATTAAACCGAAGATTTTTGATAGCGGGTGCTACCTATGAGAAAATTTTAAATTCCCAGACCGTGGCCCCACAGCGGCATCAGTAACCCATATATTGCCTGAATGACACAGCCTGGAGTTGGCTGATGCACGAGTACACACCAGGGCTTCACAATCCCCCCCAAAAAACAACGCAATTTTAGAAATTTTTGAAAAAGATTTTGGATAGCGGGTGCTACCTATGAGAAAATTTGAAATTCCCAGACCCAGGCCCCACAGCGGCATCAGTAACCCATATATTGCCTGAATGGCACAGGCTGGAGTTGGCTGATGCATGAGTATGCACCAAAGCTTCACAATCCCTAATAAAAAAGACAAACATTTTTGATGAAAAATTTTAATGAAAATTTAGGAGAGCTAGTCCTCTCTATATATTGCCAGAATGACGCAGCCTGGAGTTGGCTGCAGCATGAGGAGACCATTGAAATGTGTGATTTTTTTATTTGAAATTTAAATCAAAATTTGTGTCCCAGACCCCGTCGTGTGGGTACAAAGGACCTAATCTCACAAGCAACCACAGGGCTCATGTGGCCGTAAGATGTAGGAGCAATGTCTCCATAGCCCTGACCGGCCATTCTTGGTTTTTGTACCTTTGTTTAAGAACAAGCGCATATCCAAGAGTCCAGAAGACTCTATAATGCAGGACGGTGGACCACCAAAAGACATTCTTCTATAAAAGAAGCAGAGTTCATCCCTCTGCGTATTTTTTTTGAAAATTTTACTTAAACAAGCGTTCAATGGTGTAATGGTATAGAGATTAGCGAACTTTTCAAAAATTCGATTCGGCCGATTTTCCCGAAAAGTTTGTTTCGATCCGAATTTATTTGCGGCGAATCTATATTAACCACTTAAGGACCAATGACGTCCTGGTGCGTCATGGCACCCTGGGCCTTAAGGACCAATGACGTCCCAGGACGTCATGGCGTTTTCCGGTCCCTGCCGCGCGCCGGGCGGGGATCGGAAGCGGATGCCTGCTGAAATGCTTCAGCAGGCATCCAGGGCAAACGCTGAGGGGGGCCATGTAGGTCCCTCATGTCGGCGATCACCGCAAATCGCAAGGGAAATCGCCCTTACGATCTGCGCCGATACCGGGCTGATCGGGTCTCTGGGACCCGACCGCCCGGTAATTTTGCATGATCCCGATTGTCACAGACAGCCAGGACCATGATGGAGGCTAGGAGTGAGGTGGCAAGCCTGCCACCTCCTCCTATCCCCTGCGATCCGTCGGTTAGCTAACCGACCAATCACAGGGGGGGGGGGCGGTTACTTCCTCCCGCCCTTCCCGGCCTCTGGAAGTCCGGAGAGGACGGGAGGAAGACCGGAGGACGCGGCGGGGGAGGAGGGAGTGCTGGGGCCCGGCCCCGGTACTTACCTTGTCCCTGAAGACCTGGATCCCGGCGATGAAGACGGCGGCGACAGGTGAGTTCCTCTTCAGCCGCAGTCAGGCACTTTACAGCAATGCACATCGCCGGAAAGCGAAATGCATTGCTGTATTGGGACCCTGTATACTACAACTCCCAGCATGCCCATACAGCCTTTGGCATCTGGGCATGCTGGGAGTTGCAGTTTTGCAACATCTGGAGGTCCGCAGTTTTGGGACAACTGTGCCCTTCCAGATGTTGCAAAACTACACATCCTCAGCATGCCCTTACTGTCCTGGCATGCTCAGAGTTTTAGTTCTGTAACATCTGGCACTTCAGATGTTGCAGAACTACAACTCCCAGCCTGGACAGTTTTGGCATACTGGGAGTTGTAGTTTTGCAACATCTGGAATGGCACAGATTAGGAACCACTGTATTAGTGGTTTGCAAACTGTAGTCCTCCAGATGTTGCAAAACTACAACTCCAAGCATGCTGGGAGTTGTAGTTCGGCAACATCTGGCTCTAAAGATGTTGCCGAACTACTACTTCCAGCATGCCTGAGAATGTTTGGGAGTTGTGGTTTTGCAACAACTGGAGGCACACTGGTTGGGAAACATTGTCTGTTTCCTAACTCAGTGTTTCCCAACCCGTGTGCCCCCAGCTGTTGCAAAACTATAACTAACAGCATGCACTGATAGACTGTGCATGCTGGGAGTTGTAGTTTTGCAACAGCTGGAGGTCCCCCCCTGTGAATGTACAGGGTACATTCACATGGGCAGGGGGCTTACAGTGAGTATCAGGCTGCAAGTTTGCGATGCAGCAAATTTTGCGTGGCAGCTTAAACTCGCAGCGGGAAACTCGCTGTAATCCCCCGCCCGTGTGACTGTACACTAAAAACACTGCACTACACTACACTAACACAAAATAAAATAAAAAGTCAAAAACACTACATATAAACATACCCCTACACAGCCCTTCTCCCCTCCCCAATAAAAATGAAAAATGTCTGGTACGCCACTGTTTTCAAAATGGAGCCTCCAGCTGTTGCAAAACAACAACTGTCCGGGCATGCTGGGAGTTTTGCAACAGCTGGGGGCACCCTGTTTGGGAATCACTGGCATAGAATACCCCTATGTCCACCCCTATGCAAATCCCTAATTCAGGCCTCAAATGCACTTGGCGCTCTCTCACTTCGGAGCCCTGTCGTATTTCAAGGCAACAGTTTAGGGTCACATGTGGGGTATCTCCGTACTCGGGAGAAATTGCCTAACAAATGTTCGGGGCTTTTTCTCCTTTCACCCCTTATGAAAAGGTGAAGTTGAAGTCTACACCAGCATGTTAGTGTAAAAAAAAAAAATTTTCACACTAACATGCTGGTGTTGCCCTATACTTTAAATTTTGACAAGAGGTAAAAGGGAAAAAAGCCCCCCAAAATTTGTAATGCAATTTCTCCTGACTACGGAGATACCCCATATGTGGGCGAAGAGTGCTCTAAGGGCGCACAACAAGGCCTAGAAG
Organism: Hyla sarda; assembly: GCF_029499605.1. Lineage (NCBI taxonomy): Eukaryota > Metazoa > Chordata > Amphibia > Anura > Hylidae > Hyla > Hyla sarda. The sequence continues at coordinate 113,896,850 of NC_079192.1, forward strand.
GGACAGTGCTCCATGTACATTTGAGGTGATTTGCACAGGGGTGGCTGATTGTTACAGCGGTTTTGACAAACGCAAAAAAAAAAAACACATGTGACCCCATTTCGGAAACTACACCCCTCACGGAATGTAATGAGGGGTGCAGTGAGATTTACACCCCACTGGTGTCTGACAGATCTTTGGAACAGTGGGCTGTGCAAATTAAAAATGTTGTACAGTCCACTGTTCCAAAGATCTGACAGACACCAGTGGGGGGTAAATGCTCACTGTACCCCTTGTTACATTCCTCAAGGGGTCTAGTTTCCAAAATGGTATCCCATGTGGGTATTTTTTTGCTGTCCTGGCACCATAGGGGCTTCCTAAATGCGACATGCCCCCCAAGCAAAATTTGCTCTCAAAAATCCAAATATGACTCCTTCTCTTCTGAGCATTGTAGTTCGCCCGTAGTGCACTTCAGGTCAACTTATGGGGTACCTCCATACTCAGAAGAGATGGGGTTACAAATTTTGGGAGGTATTTTCTGCTATTAACCCTTGCAAAAATGTGAAATTTGGGGGGAAACACACATTTTAGTGAATTTTTTAAAGCATTTTTTTACATATGCAAAATGCATTTTTTTACATATGCATTTTTTTACATATGCCGAACACTTTACATAGACATATGAGGTATGTGCTTACTCGAGAGAAATTGGCCTACAAATATAAGTATGCACTTTCTCCTTTTACCCCTTGTAAAAATTCAAAAATTGGGTCTACAAGAACATGCGAGTGTAAAAAATGAAGATTGTGAATTTTCTCCTTCACTTTGCTGCTATTCCTGTGAAACACCTAAAGGGTTAAAACACTTACTGAATGTCATTTTGAATACATTGAGGGGTGTAGTTTTTATAATGGGGTAATTTGTGGGGTATTTCTAAGATGAAGACCCTTCAAATCCACTTCAAACCTGAACTGGTCCCTGAAAAATTGGGATTTTGGAAATTTTGTGAAAAATTGGAAAATTGCTGCTGAACTTTGAAGCCCTCTGGTGTCTTCCAAAAGTAAAAACTTGTCAATTTAATGATGCAAACATAAAGTGGACATATTGTATATGTGAATAAAAAAACAACTTATTTGGAATATCCATTTCCCTTACAAGTAGAGAGCTTCAAAGTTAGAAAAATGCAAAATTTTAAATTTTTTCATCAAATTTTGGAATTTTTCACTAAGAAACGATGCAAGTATTGACAAAATATTACCAATAACATAAAGTAGAATATGTCACGAAAAAACTATCTTGAAATCAGAATGATAGGTAAAAGCATCCCAGAGTTAGTAATGTTTAAAGTGACAGTGGTCAGATGTTCAAAAAACGCTCTGGTCCTAACGTGTAAAATGGCCTGGTCCTTAAGGGGTTAAAAAAAAGGCTATTTGTAGCCTACATACAGCCTCTATAGGGGTATAAAACACTTTGCTGTGTGCTGGGGTAGTGAAATAATACTGCTATTCAGAATAGCATGCAGATTACCGGCATCGCTCTTAGAATCACTGCCGCACAGCAGCACAATGACAGAGCCTGGTGGTGGCATCAGTGTGAGGAGACCATATAGTGACTGAATGACATAGCGTGGACATGTTGGCAGCAAGAGGAGACCATTTAGTGGCTGAATGGCACAGCGTGGAGTTGGCTGATGCACTAGTACACTACACACCAGGGCTTCACAATCCCGCCCAAAAAACAACACAATATATGACATTTTTGACAAAGATTTCTCATTGGTAGCACCCGCTATCCAAAAATTTGAAATTAACAGACCCAGGCCCCACCTCAGCTGCATCAGTAACCCATAGATTGCCTGAAAGACACAGCCTGGAGTTGGCTGATGCACGAGTACACACAAGGCTTCACAATCCGCCCCAAAAAAACACAAAATGTTATCGAAATTGTCTGACAAAATACTTTTACTTTTTTTTTTTAAACAAGCGCATATACAGCAGTTCAGAAGACACTATAATGCAGGACGGTGGACCACCCAAAGACATTCTTCTATAATATAATAAATCACACAATATGTTAAAAATTTTTAAAAAGTTGAAATTCCAAGACCAAGGCCCTACCTCTTCTGCATCAGTAACCCATATATTGCCTAACGGACACAGACTGGAGTTGACTGATGCACGAGTACACACTACACACCCGTCACCCGAGCTTCACAATCCACCCCCAAAAACGCAATTTTTTTCGAAATTGTCTGACAAAATACCTTTTTGTTAAAACAAGCGCATATACAGCAGTTCAGAAGACTCTATAATGCAGGACGGTGGACCACCCAAAGACATTCTTCTATAATATAATAAACCACACAATATGTTAAAAAAAATTTAAATAATTGAAATTCCAAGACCAAGGCCCCACCTCTGCTACATCAGTAACCCATATATTGCCTAACGGACACAGACTGAAGTTGACTGATGCACGAGTACACGCTACACACCGGTCACCCGGGCTTCACAATCCACCCCCAAAAAACCACAAAATGTTATCGAAATTGTCTGACAAAATACCTTTTTTTAAAAAAAAAAACAAGCGCATATACAGCAGTTCAGAAGACTCTATAATGCAGGATGGTGGACCACCCAAAGACATTCTTCTCAAAAGTAATAAACCACACAATGTTTGTAATTTGGTTAAAAAAATTATTACATGTGTGTAAATGCATCTGTCTCCAAAAAGTCAGATGGCAAAAGGATTCTAATCGCCAAAAATGATTAAGCAGAGTTAATCCCTCTCCATCTATTTATTTATTTTTTCATAAAAAAATCACACGCAACAAGCGTTCCGTTGTTTAACGTTTAGCATTCTGCAAAATAAAATTTTATTACTGATAAAATTACCAGTAAATTTAACAATAACACTACCCAAGAGTGTTTAATTACCCCATATATTGCACCAGGAGCAGTCAGGAGTAGGCCTCAGCAGTACCCAAGAGGCTTTAATAACCCCTTACCTTGCCCGATCAATTGCGAGATCGAGCAATAACAGGTGTGTTATGGCCTCAGATGTCCTGGGCCGCACTAGCGCTCCACTGAATGGATTAGCGTCTCTCTATCTTTCAAGGACAGGTGCGTGTTGCACGCTGAAACCAGTTCGTGATAGGGATCCGTGATTGCAATTATTTAATCTTAAAACGAGGAATTGCCAGTAAGTGAGGGTCATAAGCTGGCGTTTATTAAGTCCCTGCCCTTTGTACACATTCCCCGTCGCTATAAGCAATTGGATTAGTTAGTGAGTTGGTTAGTGAGCTCCTCGGATCTGCCCAGGCGGGGTAGGAGAAGGCCCTGGCAGAGCGCCGAGAATTTAACGATCATTGTTAAAATTTGCATTAAGCAGGTATTTAGCTACTGCTAAACATCCAAAAATGTAAGGCCCAAGGCCAGAGGCACCAGGGAGGCAAGTAGTTCCTGAAAGACACAGAATGAGTCTGGAGCATGCATTTGCAGTACCCAAGAGGTTTTCATAACCCCTTACATTTAAAGATCAATGTTTACATTTGCATTAAGCATGTATTTAGCTACTGCTAAACTTCAAAACATTATAGGCCCAAGGCCTGAGGCACCAGGGAGGCAAGTAGTTTGTGAAAGACACAGAATGAGTCTGGAGCAGTCATTCGCAGTACCCAAGAGGGTTTCATAATCCCTTACATTTAAAGATCAATGTTGACATTTGCATTAAGCATGTATTTAGCTACTACTAAACTTCAAAAAATTATAGGCCCAAGGCCAGAAGCATCAGTTTTCCCCATATTAGGAGCATAGTTGTCCCCCAGATTAGGCAGCATAGATGTCCCCCAGATTAGGAGCATAGTTGTCCCCCTGATTAGGCAGCATAGATGTCACCCAGATTAGGCAGCATAGATTTCCCCCAGATTAGGAGCATGCTTGTCCCCCAGATTAGGCAGCATAGATGTCCCCCAGATTAGGAGCATAGTTGTCCCCCAGATTAGGCAGCATAGATGTCACCCAGATTAGGCAGCATAGATGTCCCCCAGATTAGGAGCATACTTGTCCCCCAGATTTGGCAGCATAGTTGTCTCCCAATCAGCGCGAGCTGTTCAGAGCCAACCAAAGGGCCGTATGTGGCAAGCGGGCCGTACAATGCCCAGGTCTGCCCCATAGGGTTTCATAACCAACCACAATAGAGAAAATTTTGTTGTAGGAGCATGGTCAATCTACTCAGACCCATCTGTCATTGGTGGCTGGAAATCCTGGCTGATCCATCCCTGATTCATCTTGACAAACGTCAGTCTCTCCACATTTTTAGTGGACAGACGCCTTGGGGTGACTATGGCCCCAGCCGCACTAAACACCCGCTCTGATGGCACACTACTGGCGGGCAGGACAGCTTTTCCAGGGCAAACTCCGGTAGTTGCGGCCATAAATCGAGTTTGGCTGCCCAGAAGTCCAGCAGATCTTCAACGGTTGTTGGCAGGGTCATGTCGAGATAAGTCACCACCTGCTGGTTCAGATCCTGCTCCATGTCCACCTGCTGCTGATGAGTAGCTTCACTATGCGGCTGAAGGAAGCTACTCATCAGCGACTGTAGACTCAGGCTGCTGCTGATTGAGCCGGTACGGCTCCTGCCACCCCTCCCCTCCCCAGCAGCCGTGGCAGCGGAAGGTGAGCGCAGAGGGCCCCCTGAGTCAGACCTGCGAGTGGATGGACCATGTGGCCGTTAGGCATCGGCCAACCGACTACGTTGAAGCTCCCTGAAGTAGGTCAGTTTGTCCTCCCTCTCAGTGGGTGTAAAAAAGGCCCCCATTCTGGGCCGGTAGTGAGGGTCTAATAAGGTGGAGATCCAGAAGTCATTGCGCTGACGAATTTTGACAATTCGGGGGTCACTACGCAAGCAACTCAGCATGCATCGTGCCATTTGTGACAGTGACTCGCTGGGACTACCTGCCTCCATCTCCACTGCATACTGCCACGGTGTGTCTGGGTCCTCTGTCTCGCCTCCCTCGTAATAACCCTCCAGCTCCTCTGGCTGCTCCTGCTCCTCCCCTCCTGTCCAATGACCAGAAACATCGGCCATCTCATCCACCGTAAACTGTGCTCTGCTCTGCCCCTCATCATCATCCTCCTCCATGTAGCCTTCTGATGTAGGCACAACACCTCCATTGCCGTGACAAGCCATGTTTTCAAGCATTTTTTGGAGTAAATGTAGGAGTGGAATTACGTCGTTCATGGCATAATTCGAGGCACTAACAAAAAATGTGGCTTCCTCAAACGGCCTCAGCAAACGACAGGTGTCACATATGAGCTGCCACTCGTTCACATTGAAGTTACACAGGGGAGTACTCCTATCTGCTTGTATCAAAAAATCAGTGATGGCTTTTCTTTGTTTGTATAGTCTGTCCAACATATGGATGGTGGAATTCCAACGTGTGGCAACGTCACAAATGAGACTATGTTGTGGGATACCTTTCTGACGCTGCAGCTCAAACAAAGTGTGCTTGGCGGTGTACGAGTGGCTGAAGTGCATGCACAGTTTCCTTGCCATTGTCAGGACGTCTTGCAAATGGGTTGAAGACTTGATGAACTTCTTGACAACCAGATTCAACACGTGTGCCATACAGGGCAAATGGTTCACACTTCCTTGTCGCAGCACGGCCACAATGTTCTTCCCATTGTCGGTCACCATGGTTCCCATTTCCAGATTTTGTGGAGTAACCCATACTCGGATTTCTTCCCTAATGAACTTCAGCAGTTCCTCCCCTGTGTGACTCCGTTCGCCAAGGCAAACCATGTGAAGGACGGCTTGACACCGCTGTGCTCTACACACGTGGTACGATGAAGGGCCACCGAGATTTGGATGTGCAGTGGAGGCCGAGGACACGGGGGAGGAGTAGGAGGAGGCGCACATTGTAAAAGGACCAACTGCCTGGGAGAGAGAGTGTGGAGGAGGAAGCGGTGTGACCTGTCCAAGTTGCTGTTGTGGCTGTGCAGGAACAACATTTACCCAGTGGGCCGTAAAAGACATGTATTGTCCCTGCCCGTAGTTACAGCTCCACACGTCGGCGCTGCCGTGCACTTTTGAACACACCGACAGGCTCAAGGACTGGCCCACCATCTCTTGTACAAACTTATGCAGGGCTGGTACTGCCTTCTTCGCAAAGAAATGACGGCTTGGGACTCTCCACCTCGGCTCAGCACAAGCCATCAATTCCCTGAAAGCTGCAGAGTCCACCAATTGGAAAGGGAGGGACTGCAACACCAGCAACTTGGACAGGAGCACATTCAACTTCTGCGCCGTTGGATGAATGGGCGCATACTGTTGTTTCTTGGACATGGCTTCGCCGATCGATTGTTGGCGGAACGGCTGACTACGAGCGGAGGAAGCAGGAGCGCAAAAAGGATGGTTTGACACAATGCTCCCTTCGGCTGAGGTGGTGGAGCCTTTGCTGGATGACGGAGGGAGCGGATGGCCACTGGGTGATGCGGCAGGCTGGACCACTACCTCGGAGCCACGGTTATCCCAGGCCGCTTTATGGTGGCAAACCATGTGTTGACGCAGGGCCGTGGTGCTGAGATTGGGACCCTGGGACCCTGGCCACGCCTCACTTTCTGCCCACAGATTTTGCATGTGACTACCCTAAGGTCCTCCGGATTCTTTATGAAGAACAACCACACTGCAGAGTAGCTGATTTTCCCACCCGCAGTTCGCACTATTTCACTGCTATTGGCGCCGTCTCCAGGAACCCCTGTTCCACTACCTCCCTGAATGGTAGCTTGCCACGAAGCAGGTGGTCTCCCCCTGGCACATTTGGCTCCTGAATTTCCACTACTGCCACCACCACGCTGATTGCCAACCGTGCTACCGCCTTGCTGCCTCATAGACAAAGAGCAAATCTCTTCTCCTGATGATGATGAAGCCCCGGCTTCTGCACCCGGCTCCCAATTGCGATCAGCTTCATCATCATCAAAAGATGTGTGCATGTCACTGATGTCCTCCTCGTGTTCCACAACAGTGTCTGCCTCAGGACCCTGAGCAATTGAAACACCGCCTCCCACGTCACTCTCCGCATCACTACTTGGCCGCCTTGCGGAGCAAGGGACGCATGTCTCCTCACATTCTTGGCTGCCCATTAGATGCTGACTGTCCTCTATTACATTGTCCTCGCTAAATAGTGGACCTGAACCCAAAGCATGAGATACTTCTTTGGGAGAGGGAACAGCATAGGACAAAGGCAATGGGATTACGGGGACTGCTCCCGGGCCATGCCAACTGAGGGTTGTGTCTGAGGAACCCACCGACTCTTGACTGGGGTTGTCAGATGTCGCTTGTGATGATGGGGATGAGTGTGCAAACCAATTGACGAGGAGAGATGGGTCGACGACACGACCGCTGGGTGTTAACGGGAGCTCAGGCCTATTGCTGCGACTCCTGTTGCCACTCGCCCCAAGTCTGCTGTCAACTCTGCCTGACGTATGTAGGCCTCTGCCCCTTCTTTGTGCACGTCCTGGCACTTCCCTGCCTGACATACTTAGTGCGTTTATGAGGGTATAGAACAGCAGCAGGCGATTACTTACGGCTGTCCTTTCAAAGTATATAGGCCCTAGACAGAATAACAGTTACTAAATAGTACACTCCTTTGTTGTATGTATGCCCTTTGCAATGATGAGCGCACTGTTAAGCGTATTTATATGGAGAAAAAAACTATTTTTTTGTTGTATACACCAGCCAGTGTATACTAATGTGTGGAAAAGCACTGAATTTAGCACCGAGACAGAAATACAGGTACTAAATAGCACACTACTTGGTTGTATGTATGCCCTTTGCAATGATGAGCGCACTGTTAAGCGTATTTGTATGCAGGAAAAAAAGTTTTTCTTCTTTAATACACCGGCAGGTGTATAACGTGTGGTATAACACTTAATTTAGCACAGAGACAGAAAAAATGGTGGTATATGGTACACTATTTGCTTGAATTTAGGCCCTTTGCAATGATAAGGCCACTGAAAAAGCATATTTTTACGCAGGAAAACCTTTTTTTTCTTTAATACACCGGCAGATGTATAGCGTGTGGTATAAAACAGAAATAAAGCTACTAAATAGTACGCTATTTGCTTGTATGTAGGCCCTTTGCAATGATAAGGCCACTGTTAAACGTATTTTTACGCGGGAAATTTTTTTTTAATACACCGGCAGGTATATAACGTGTGGTATAACACTTAATTTAGCACAGAGACAGAAAAAAAGGTAGTACATGGTACGCTATTTGCTTGTATTTTGGCCCTTTGCAATGATAAGGCCAATGTTAGGCGTATTTTTATTCGGGAAAAAAATGTTTTCTTTAATACACCGGCAGGTATATAACGTGTGGTATAACACTGAATTTAGCACAGAGACAGAAAAAAAGGTGGTATATAGTACGCTATTTGCTTGTATGTAGGCCTTTTGCAATGATAATGCCGCTGAAAAAGCATATTTGTGCTCAGGAAAAAAAAATTATTTAATACACCGGCAGGTATAGAACATGTGGTATAACATTGAATTTAGCACAGAGACAGAAAAAAAGGTGGTATATGGTACGCTATTTGCTTGAATTTAGGCCCTTTACAATGATAAGGCCACTGTTAAGCGTATTTTTACGCAGGAAAACTTTTTTTTTTCTTTAATACACCGGCAGGTATATAACGTGTGGTATAACACTTAATTTAGCACAGAGACAGAAAAAAAGGTGGTATATGGTACGCTATTTGCTTGTATGTAGGCCCTTTGCAATGATAATGCCGCTGAAAAAGCATATTTGTACTCAGGAAAAACTTTTTTTTCTTTAATACACCGGCAGATGTTTAACATGTGGTATAACACTTAATTTAGCACAGAGACAGAAAAAAATTTAGTATATAGTACGCTATTTGCTTGTATTTAGGCCCTTTGCAATGATAAGGCCACTGTTAAGCGTATTTGTACTCAGGAAAAAAAAATTTCTTTAATACTCCGGCAGGTATAGAACATGTGGTATAACATTGAATTTAGCACAGGGACAGAAAAAAAGCTGGTATATAGTACGCTATTTGCTTGAATTTAGGCCCTTTACAATGATAAGGCCACTGTTAAGCGTATTTTTACGCAGGAAAACCTTTTTTTTCTTTAATAAACCAGCAGATGTATAACGTGTGGTATAACAATTTAGCACAGAGATAGAAACAAAGGTGGTATATGGTACGCTATTTGCTTGTATTTAGGCCCTTTGCAATGATAAGGCCACTGGTAAGTGTATTTTTACGCAGGAAAACCTTTTTTTCTTTAATACACCGGCAGGTGTATAACGTGTGGTATAACACTGAAGTTAGCACAGAGACAGAAAAAAGGAAGTATATGGTATGCTATTTGCTTGTATGTAGGCCCTTTGCAATGATAATGCCACTGAAAAAGTGTATTTATACTCAGGAAAAACTTTTTTTTCTTTAATACACTGGCAGGTGTATAACGTGTGGTATAACACTTAATTTAGCACAGAGACAGAAAAAAAGGTAGTATATGGTACGCTATTTGCTTGTATTTTGGCCCTTTGCAATGATAAGGCCACTGTTACGCGTATTTGTACTCAGGAAAAACTTTTTTTTTCTTTAATACACCGGCAGGTGTATAACGTGTGGTATATATATTCTCTGGGCTAATAATTTGTGTTCTAACGTGTGGTAAAACACTGAATTTAGCACAGAGACAGAAAAAAAGGTAGTATATGGTACGCTATTTGCTTTTATGTAGGCCCTTTGCAATGATAAGGCAACTATTAAGCGTATTTGTACTCAGGAAAAAAAAAACTTCTTTAATACATCGGCATGTGTATAACGTGTGGTATAACACTGAATTTAGCACAGAGAAAGAAAAAAAGGTGGTATATGGTATGCTATTTGCTTGTATGTAGGCCCTTTGCAATGATAAGGCCCCTGAAAAAGTGTATTTGCACTCAGGAAAAAAAAAATTTCTTTCATATACCGGCAGGTGTATAACGTGTGGTATAACACTGAATTTAGCACAGAGACAGAGTAACAGGTGAAAAATGGTAAAAAGGCACTAAAGTCCACACTAATATGACTTATTTCTGAACAGCAGCAGGACCCAACAGTGCAGCACCACCAAAAAAAAATCCAGGGATTAAACCCTAAATTGTGCTCTGTCACACAATTCTTAGCAGCAGAAGATTTGTGGAGAAAAAAATACTCAATAGAGCTGAAAAATGAGGAGATGAGATGCTTTAGAAAGTTCAGGCAGCTTGGAGATCTGTATGAGGCAGCTGACAGCTATCTGCCCCTCTCTGCTGCGATGCTCAATAACGTGAATAGGAGGTTTAGCAATCAATGATCCTTCTCAGTGAACAGCACAGCACTCTGCACTCCTGCCTTTCCCTAATGCTGATGTGACTAGCAGTTGCAGTGTAAAGCTGTGGTATAAGCTATACACACACACACACAGTCCCGTCCTCTCCATCTGAGTGCATAGATGAAATGAAGAGAGGCAAGATGGCCGCCGATCATTGTGACATCACAGGGGTCAGTGAACACTGATAGGCTGCGTCTCACATGTGGTTCAGGGTCAGCCCGCCTACATTCATTCCTGCTGCTGTTTCCCGCCCTCCCATAATCCCCTGCCCCATGTACTCACATGTGGATCAGCCATCTTAGCTCTACAATAGCCTGGAATGCTGTAAAATGGAGTTTAATGAAGCGATTCGTGCGATAGAATCGTTGCCATATTCGTATTCGTTGCGAATCGAATTTTTAATGAAATTCGTAATGAATTCGGGTTCGTCAAATTCGATTCCGTCATCTCTATTGAAAATATATGTAAACAAGTATAACACATATCAGGCTGAAGGCTGCATGCATAGGATGTATATACAAGGCTATGTAAAAGCCTCACTAGACTGTCGGCATGAGAAAACAAACAGACAATCCCACTTGCATCACTCAGTCAGACAACATGTTATACTCACATAGCCAGGAGATGTGACCACCCCTACCACTTTCACTAATCGCTTCTTCAGAGAATGATTGGTCAAATTCTAGTGATCATAGCAAATACATTTTCAATCTCTATCCCTTCCCTATCAGTGCTTCCAGTGCTGGATTTGGGCTTAAGGTGAATTGCTGCTGTAAAAATGCTTTTCTGTGCGACACACAGTGCTCTTTGTCCCTCTCTCTCTGCAATAAAATGCTGATGTGAGTGGCCGCAAGATTGCTGCCGATTATATAGGGCTGTGACATCACAGGGGTGTTTGGCTGCTGATAGGTTGCATGCTGCATGTGATTTAGGGTCATCTCGCCCACCCTTCTTCCCGCCTTCTTAGCATTCGTTGCCCCATGTCCTGACATGTGGAGCTGCTATCTTAGATGCCCTGGAGCCTGGACAGCACTAAATGGAGTTAAATGAAGTGATTCCTGCGATTGAATCGCTGCAATATTCGCATTCGTTTTCCTGAAATTTGTAATAAATTCGTATTTGTCAGATTCAATTCGCTCATCCATACACTGTATCCAAACACCTATAATATGACCCATTTCACTTAAGTGTTTGTGTAAATGAGGATATTCATCATTTGTTAAAGGGGTACACTGAAGAGGAAAACATTTTTGCAAATCAACTGGTGACAGATTTGTAAATTACTTTTTTTTTTTTTTTAAATCTTTAGCCTTCCAGTACTTATCAGCTGCTGTATGCTCCAGAGGAAGTTATATAATTCTTTCCAGTCTGACCGCATTGCTTTCTCCTGTCACCTCTATTCATGTCAGTAGCTATCTGGGGCATGAGCAAATTCCCATAGCAAACCTCTCTTGCTCCAGACAGTTCCTGACACGGACAGTGATAGCAGAAGAGGGCACTGTGGTCAGATTGGAAAGAACTACACAATTTCCTGTGTAGCATACAGCAGCTGATAAGTATAGAAGGTTTAAGGTTTTTAAATAAAGATAATTTACAAATCTATATAACTTTCTAATAAAAAAAAAAATGTCATCCCTTTAAGTTAAATAAGTGAATTAGTAATTTTGGCCATGTTCTTAGTATTGTCTCCCATACATTTCCACAAATTATTTAATATCCACAATATTCTTCGTAATTTACCTTATATATTTAGGAAAATATTATAAATATTTAGCGATATCTACCATATTTTTATTGTCTCCTATATTCTTAGCAATTTCTCCCATATTCTTTTTTTTTATTCCTATATTTTTCTCTCCAATGTCCTTTATTTCTCATTATCTTAGCAATTCCTGTTTCTCCTATATTTTTACACAATATTCACAATATTCCTCATAATTCTGTCATAATTTCTTCCATATTTTGTGTTACATATCCCAAAATTTTAAGACTTCCTATCATATTCTTAGTATTCTTCAAAATTTTAGTATTATGTCCCATACGCTTTGCTTTAACTCGAGTTCTCATCATAATGTCACATATTCTTTTTTGGCTTATATCATTTTTTTATTGTTTTTTTAATAGATTACAATTCATATAATCTGGATATCAATTATTAATCTCCATTTTCAACAAATTTAACACATATATATGTAGACATCCATTTATAAGAGGAAAGAAAGAAAAAGAAAAAAAACATTTCCCATATTCTTAGCAATGTCTTGTGTATTATGTTTTTTCACCCCAGTATCAGAAATTTTCTTTTTAATATATTATTATTAACTTCAATTTTTAATACTGGCTTCCATATACTTAGCAATATTTCCCTTTTATATTACTAGCTCCAATATGTCAGTATCTCCTATATTCTTTGTAATATCTTCTATATTTGTAATTTGTTCCATAGTCATAGTTTCAGCTTTTATATTCGTATTAAAGAAGATGTCCAGCGGTAAGAAACTTATCCCCTATCTGCAGTATAGGGGCTAAGTTTTTGACGGTAGGGGGTTCAACTGCTAGGACCTGCTACCTCCTATATGGGACCCCAGCTCTGCTCTGTTAGAAAGCGTTTCGTGCCCAGCACGTCAACTGGTCGAAACAATGAGCCGGAGCCTCCTACAGGAGATCACGGGGGTGTCCAGTAGCTGGACCCCCTATCATTAGACACTTAAGTTTCTTACCTTTTCACAGCTCTGTTAACTTCCCTTGTTTTATAAGTAATATCATGTAAATTTTATTGTAATGTCTATACTCCATTGTGGCACTTACGACATATGAACTGTGCAGTGGAACTTAAAATCAAACTGAGGGTGCTGCATTAGAATCAAACTGTGGCTGCTGCCATGAAATTTGCATGCGGAATTGCTGTAGCAAGATTGAGTCTTTAGATATTTCTCCCATTTTTAACAGTATCCTCATGTCAGTATTTTATCCCATTTTCTTAGTATCCTACTTCATATGCTTAGTACTATATCCCATATTTTTAGCATTTTTTTTCACATATTCCCAAACAATGTCTTTGGTGCTGAATGCAGCAGCAGTGTTTTTGCTCTAGCTCCTCTCTGAGACAGCAGGCCAGACCAGATATATTCCTGATAGCCATAATAATCATAAAATGCAACATGAGAACGTTGCTGTTTGATAAACCTGTGTCACCACAAGCTTATGAATTAAATGGGCTCGTTCACCCATAATGGCTTTTGCACTCAATTAGCAATTTGTTTAATGAAGAATCTGACTACTAAATATGCTTGTATAAAAAAAAAAAAAACTGTGAAAGAACTCAAGAGAGAAAATATCAAAGGAGGCACTTGTGTTGGATATTGGAAATAATGATCCTGAAGAGAATGTACACAGTTTAATTAAGCACATTGATTAAATCAATATGATTCAACTGCCTAGTGCTCAAGTCATCTTAATCTCATTAAAAGTAATTCAGGCCTCAATAATTGATTAATAATGCATTATAGTTTATGAATTATTGACTTCAAGTTATTATAATTGTGCCTCTATCTGCATGCTAGCTAATGCTGAATGTTAATTACAAGGGCCGGAACTTATGTTTCAGTAACTTTTCAAAGGAAAACATGACATTTTTTTTAGTTTTTTTACTGAAGGACAACTCGGATTTTGTAACCGCTTTATCAGAAAATTTCAAAGTGTTTTCATAGCTTTTTGCTCTTTTTGATGAGAGGCATGGTACAAGCATCTTAACACTCTAATTGTACTAACTGATTTGGAAGGAAGATGCACTTGTGTGAATATTGATCGAAGAGATTTGACTTCAGATAATAAGGCCTTTCAAAGCCATCTTAATAACACGTTAATATGCTCTGTGACTTGCAGCTCAAGATGTGTTCCGACTTTCAGAGAGATTCTAATTGTGAGAAGGACAGATTTTTCCCCGAGATCACTAGGCAAGGGCAACCCTCTATTTTAGGATAATGTACTTTCCTGTGAAGTCCTCTGATCCCCCGTGGTATGGTATTTTGATGTAGATTAATGAATGTTTATCACCAGCTCTTTTAATTAGCAATTGAAAGTTTGGATTTAATGGCTTCCTTTGCGCTTAACAAGGGCTTTTTTTTTGTTCTTGTGATGGGTACGTTGGATTATTACATATTAAACAAAGCAAATGATGAGGGAAAAGCACCAAAAAAGTTAATTGCACCTTAAGAAATGATTTAAGATGGATATATTGACAGTCCACAAAGCACGGTGTTGCAGGGAAGGATGCATAACACTCCACTAATGACAGAAAAAATAAACTCCCTGGTGTAGTGTTTTGGGTGAAGAATGAACCCGCCACCGCATCAATAGAGCTGTACTAACCTTGCTAGGTTGTGCCCCAGTAGGCACAACTGTATGGTAAGCGTGTGGTATAGGAATGCAGGAGGTAGGGTCTTGGTCGAGTACTACTGTTCTGGAACACACATGGATGCTTGAGATACGATAATGCACTGGACTTTAATGTTTATTAAAAAATTATTTGACACTGGACATCATGTTTCGGCGCCCACACACACCTTCCTCCGGTCCAAAGGGAATCTTATCCTGCCATCCTGATCCGACTCCAAGCGCTGTTGTGGCAGAACGTAGAGTCGGATGACTCTCCACAGAAGAAATTCACTTACTGGCTACAAGGAGCAAAAAAGCTTTAGATCCTGTTACTGATAAATGCCCCTCTGGGGTATCGGCTGCATAGTCATTAGGAATCTCTAATAGGTACCACATGCAAGTCTACCACAGTATTAACTGTTTGTAGCATAAGCCCCCATTTTTACAATGATCTGTCTGCAGATGTCTCCAAGCAACAGAACTTCTTGCTGTATCCCTTATCGATGTTGGCTGTGTCACCAGTCCTTATTGTTTGCCTACAAGTCTCTCAAAGCAAAATATCTTCTTCCAGTCTTCTTCACAGGTCCTTCCCCCAGCTTCAAAACCCCTCTCCAATCCCATCTACATCCAGGTCTCTTAAAGCAATTAATCTTCTTCTACTATCCCTCATTGATGCTGCAGTTGCACCTGGGCCCTCATGCATGATGCGAAGCCAAAGTTCCCTCTGCCATATTAGAAAAAAACAAAATTATAAAAGGCACATGATAGGTAGGGGTAACATATTTTATTCACAGAAGTTATGCCTCTGGGCCATTGTATGTTGCTATGATTATGCTTATATTGTTAATTTCTGTGTGACCTATCTACAGTTGAAACACTAGGGGTTGTCTTGTATCTTGGTTATTTTCATAACAATTACTTTTATATGCTGAATATTTCCTTCAAGGGACCTAGAGCTGCTTCAACCACTAATGTCTCTTAAAAATAATAGACACCCTTGAATTGAAATGGCTGCATTGTACAGACTTCATATCTCTTTGTTGCTACTGAAAGTAAAATGAGTAGTTATACAGCTTGTGGTTTCTAACAGCGGCTGATTGTGAGAAAGTCCAACAGCAGATCGCTATGCTATTGTGGCACAGTACTGTGCTTTTCATCAGTTGTATTCATCTATGATTTCCACTATACTTGTAGGTAAGTGCACAGATCAATTATATTTTTCACCCCCATTTACTATGACTGAAGTTTCCTAAAAAAAAAGTTTCAGTATAAGAAAGAAGCCAGTTGGAGCAAATTGTGCAAAAATAATTAAAAGATGCAACTTTCTTAAAATGTTTTGCCCATCTGTGACTATCCAAAATCACAACATAAAATCTACAACTGCAGGGAGCAGGTGCTTTTATGCTTTTTTTTCTTAAAGGTGTACTCCGGCCCTAAACATCTTATCCCCTATCCAAAGGATTGCGGGGGTCCCGCTGCTGGGGATTCCCGCAATCTCTCCTGCAACGCCCCCTGTCATCAGCCTCACGGAGTGAAGATCGCTCCATGTCTGATGTCTCACGATACAGGGGCCAGAGTATCCTGATGTGATGGCTCTGCCCCCTCATGAAATCACGCCCCACCCCCTCAATGCAAGTCTATGGGAGGGGGCATGGCAGCCACCATGACCCCTCCCATAGGCTTGCATTGAGGGGGCAGAGCATGATGTCACGAGGGGGAAGAACTGTGGTGTCACGATACTCCGGCCCCTGTATCGTGAGTCATCAGACACTGAGCGATCTTCGCTCCATGAGGCTGATGACAGGGGGTGCTGCAGGAGAGATTGTGGGGATCCGCAGTTATAGGACCCCCCACAATCAGACATCTTATCCCCTATCCTATGGATAGGGGATAAGATGTCTAGGGCCAGAGTTCCCCTTTAATAAGTGTAACTAAATCTCGGAGTCTAAATGTTGTAGAGTCTTCACCCACTAGATTTTCAAGCCTGGGAAGTGCTGATAAAAGTCAACATTTTTGTGTTATGTTATATCTCAGTCATACAACTGTCACACACTTGCTTTGCCTAATGGTTATCACTGACTTTCCCATGGACATGAATATTTGCCACATTCCTGTTTCCTTTATGAAGAGCCTTGCACAGTTCTGGCACTGGCTTCTCTCTCCCAGAACAATAAGGTTGTGTTGCAAAAATTCAACACACTTGACCATTATCTCTACTAACTTTATGCCTAAAGGTGTATGGGCACCTTTACTGTAATTCAATAAAGCTGTGGCCAATCACCTCATCGTACATCCCTACAATATGTCATACTATTTGCTATGCAAAAACAATAATAGCACAGGAAATACAAAAATTTAACTCCACAATTGGTGTAATAAATATTGAGTTTGTTGAGCAATCCCCTTGTGTTAAAAATATCCCCTTATGATAAGTTGATGCAGCGTTAACCATTAGGACCACTAAACTGTAGTTTACATTTAGTTTTCCTACAATGCCATCATGTTACATAGTTCTCATTCCTTATCCTCCTCAAGCTTGTTATCCAGCTAATAAAATATATTCCCTATGCTATGAATACACACAAGCCTTGGCAGATACAGTCACTCAGCCAATCACTAGCTGCAGCAGTGTCCCTCCTATAAGCTAAGCAGGCCTTCACTGCCCAGACCAATTATTCTCAGAAGGTAGGGGCAAAGGCACATTGCCCAGACCAATTAGTCTCAGAAGGTAGGGGCAAAGGCACATCAGTATCGGTATCAGTACTATGCAACTATATAACTCAGTGGGCCGTAAGCTGTAAGTGGAATATATATACATGGTGGGAAAACCTGAAATGCTGTTTCTAGGTGCTCATTTACCTGTTTAATAGAAAAAGACCTAATAAAGTATAAAAATATTTTTTTTTTACACCAGTCAAACCATTTAAGGATATTGTTGCCCACAGATAAAGCCCTCTATAGCAACATTGCTATTACATATCCTGAAAAAAGCAAACTAAAAACATGTCTATTAAGTTGTCAAGTCCAATTAAGAGTTAAGGAGGATAAAAAGAAACTTAATTTTAGGGAGGAAAAGCAATATCCTTTATCCATGTGCTTCAACATGAGTTGTGTATTTCCTTGTTTTCTGCTGTGTCTCATCAGACCAATAAATCTGAATGCTCTGAGACAGAGGTGACCTAGGTTTGTCTGCCTTTGTTTCTGTTAAATTTCTCCCTGAAGGCCAAAGCTTCTGCTGGGTGAGATGAGGATACCTTCAATTTGTCTTTGCAGTTAATTAAGATATTGGAAAGGAAAATAACATTTTAGGAAAGGTAGATGAGCTGTTATCCATGTAAGCTTGTAATGTGGGCTCCCAAATAAATCACAGACATCACAGTCCAAACGATTTATTAATCTGTAGGTCACAAATTAACAGTGCGCACCTCAACAGATCAACTACATTGTCCTACACAGTAGCATAACCCTTATTCCTTTCCTAATTATTCATATATTACCACCTTAAAGGGTTACTCCGATGTTAGACATCTCATCCCCTATACAAGTCTATGGAAGGGGCATCACGCCCCCTCCCATAGACTTGTATTGCCCCGTCCCCTGCACCGCCCGTCATCAGCCTCGGAGGAAACTTGGTACCGGGCTGCTGCAGGGGGGATCGCGGGGGCCCGCTGCTGTCCTTTGGATGGGGATAAGATGTATAACAGTGGAGTACCCCTTTAAATCTGTTTCAAGTGGTCCTGAATATTCCTGGATATCAGGGCTTGGGAACTATTTAGTCCACCAGAGTTCAATTGTTCTCTAAGTAGGCCGGTTCTAGCTCATCCTATTGTGCTGCTCTGTATCACCGGGAGGCTATTTTCTACTAAAGTCTGTATATATAGTCTGTGCATCATATGCAGGGTTGCACCAGTCACTTATTTTGATGCAGGTATGGTTCACCATAGGCCCTCCATTTACAGTATGTACTGGTTCTGATTCTTTCATACATTTATATGGAGCATTGCTGTGAGCACAAAGGCATCTCCCCATCAGGTAGCGAGGCCTCTTAGTGTTCATATACACAGCATTATTATGGATTTTTGTATGGAGCCATATATTGCTGCCAACCAGTGCAATAGTCTTCTTTATTTTGCTTGTATTCCATACAAATCTAAAAATAAATAAATGATAGGATGGTCAGACTACATACTGTATCTACAGAGGTATTTTCACTTAATAGCATTGCTTCTATGTCTTCATATACTGTATAGATATGTTAGAGTAGCTAATACAGGGGTAAAAAATCCATGTACAGTACTCTTGCATGTTTATTTGTGCTTTTTCACAGTAGTGAGCCATTTTCTAGAGGCAGAACTTTGTCATAATGTTATGACTTGCTTAATTGACAGAACGTGTTACTCACACTGTAGTTAGGATCACGTTCCTGTCACTTTTATCTGTGTTGACTTTAGTTCTGGACAGATAACAGTCCCATTGTGCTGCTCACTTCCCCAGCATTCCTCTACCTAGCAGGGGACGTGTCCCTGAGCAAGTTGTGTCAGTGTTAATTTCCTGATTTTGTGTTTCTCAGTGCTTGCTGCAGGGATCTAGATGATGAGCTGTAAGTACATAGACTCATACTCAAAAATTGGATATCAAATTAGCCTGTATGGGAACATCTAGTGGCTGGAATTATAAAGGCCAAATATAAGGTAAAAAACACAATATTTTTAAAAAGACAAACATTAGACATAGTGTTAGAATTACTATATCTGCAGCATATCAATATTTTATGTTGGTGACAGTGCCCCTTTAAAGAGTGTTACAGTATGCAGCACTCTGCTTACATACAAGTTATATGTACCTGACTTGAAATATTTTTATACTATTTATACTTGATATACTATTTGGGGCTATGTTATACATTCTGATAATTTTCTAAGTAATAATCCTGTGAAAAAATTGAAAAAGAGAACACTCTCACATACCATATCCATTGCAGCTGCCATTCTTATGGCTCCAGGATCTCACCATTCCTTCTTGGATCTTCAGGAGATGGCTGTTTAGCCAATCACTGGTTACAGCAGAGACCTACTTGGACCAATCACTGGCTGAGCATACAATTTCTGTGTGATTGACACCCCACAAGGACAAGGGAGCAACACTAAGTGCCAGGGACCATGAGCTGTCAGAATGGCAGCTGCAGGGGATCAAGGCAGGTGAGTATGTTCTTATTTTTTTTTTTTTCCAATCACCCAGGTTTCTTTTTAACAGTTTTTTTTGTGGCGTTAGACAACACATTGTGATGATGCATGGTACACCATAGTGCATTTTTACAAATATAGGAATAAAATACTAGCCATGTTACTTTAAAACTTTAATGTTACAAATTGTTAAAGGACATGCAACACAAGGCAGCTAGGAGTGTAAGACAGATCCCTATCCTGGATTTTATTGCTAGATTAAATACATGAATATTAAGTGGAACGACAAGTCAAGAATTAAACGAGGGAGGAATGGAGTTTGACCATGCAAGATATCTTGTCGCTTGGCATTGATTGTGTCTGTGCTGAGGGAGGGATGTGAGAGAGCAGCATGAAGGGAAAACCAAACAGTTAATCTTTATTCCTTGTTCTGTCACCTCTCCACTCAGGTTGAACTGCAAACCTCAGTGAGCTATTAGCACGGCCAGGCAATTCCTGATGTGCTGGATGGTTCGGAAGATTAAGACAAGTGTAGCATATTACCTCTGCTTTTCATTTCCTTGGTAGAATCAGATATATAGATGGAGAAATAAAAAGAGGAGCGGAAAGCAGATGCAGTGGCAGAATGATGAGAATAGTAAGGAGTGGAGCTTTAGAAATGTATGCTATATTCTGGTGATAACAGGTCCTATAAAACATGGCCATATCAGTACAGCCAGGCGTTAGAGGCATAATGTGCTCATGGCATAGACTTAGGCTCAGGCTAGTGTGTGTGGAAGCTTACATGCATTTTGCTACTGAAAAGTTATTGCTTTTTAATCTTTAGTCTGATTTTTATTTTTTCGTTTTAATATTAGTACCGGAATGTTCTATATACTGTATAACAGTAGTTGTTGTGTCCATCCTCATATCCACATAGTGCACAGCCATCATGTAGTAAACATTGTAAATATGAAAATATTTCAACAGCAAGTGTAAAAATTATGTTACACTATTATAATGCCTAACATTCTTTATAAATGTTTCCAGAATTTAAAATTTCTGTTTGATTCAAATATAGCTTGTTAACATTAACTGTCACATTGTGCAGGGAAAAGGGCAGACCTGAGCTCATCTAGACAACTCCCCCTGACATTTTGGGTGCCAAATTCCTAAATAGGATTGCTTTAACAATAGTGCAGGACCCTACTGTACTACAATGCAAGGCATAGTAAGATACAATGCAATAAACAAAAAACACTATACAGAAGTTAGGGAAGCAGGTCAGGCAGGACATAATGGATAAACAGGCATAACACCAGAAACAAAACACCAGGAAGAAACAGACAAACAGTAAAGAGTAATCAGATGGGCCAAGTCCAAACCAAGAGAGCTTTAAGTGCTAACACAGAAAACAAAAGAATAGTCGGGTCACGTAGCCAAGGGTAAAAATACACAGGATAGATCAATCAAGAAATTTTACAAGAGCTAGTGCAGAAAGAACTCAAGCATAGGCAATGAGTAACAGGCTGGCTGACTATTTATATCCCACCAGAGAATGGCGTTGACACTTAGACCAGATGTAATTGGCCCATTGTCCAAGCCTCCTGATTGGCCCAGATATACCACAGCAATGCAGGATCAGCCAACTCAGGAGAAATTAACCCTTCTGCTAGAATCAGATACTGATTGCACATGCATCCATTTTTGGCCATGGTTTTTTAGCATAATGGTAGTACACCTCTCAGATTTAGAATGGTGCCATAGAGTACTTACCCAGGAGGCCAGCTCTTTAATGTGTTTGATGGAGTATACCCCCCAAAATGTTTTTAGTCAGAGTCTTGTACCATATGAAATCAGAGAAATAGCGAAGTTCAATATGGCTCCATAGAAATCTAACTGTGCCGTATTACAGCTTTGTTTTGTATAGATCCAAAATTGCTATGTACATTTGATCATGGTACTAAGAAGCATTGAAAGTTTTCATTTCACTTTTGTAAAGAAATTTTCCAAGATTATGTATTGTTTTTGGGTAAAGCTGAACTAACCAGGAGCTAAGGCGAAAAGCTTTATTAATATCACAATATACAGCCCTCTCAAATCAAGTGTGATTACTGCAGGTCTAACTTACAGCAACCCAAGTGTACAGCACTGCAGAAGACACTTTACTGAAAGACCTAAAGTGACACAATAGTCCATCAAACTGTATAAAGTGCTGCATAAACTCACATCTTTGAGCTGAGTTGCAGTATTATGCTCACACAAAAACATTGCCTTTTCCTTTATTGCTATAAAGGGGCCACAGAGCTCCAGTAAATGTGCCACAACCCCATTTTAAACTAATACCTAGAGGTCCACAGACCACAGACCACATCCTGGGAGCCTATTCAAATTAGTGTAAAAACCTAAAAAGCTTATTTTAGTATGTATATACTTAATAAGATATGCTTAAAGATAATAAATGCCTTGAAATGCACACTTTTTATAATCTAATTGCCTTGTAGTAGGTGTAATAAATGTTTTACAGCACACAGAGAAGACTGTTCTGTTGCATTCAGAGTGGAATCTGTCAGAATGGTTGTCTGACCAGATCCAAGTTGAGCTTTGATTTAGTCATAAATGAGCTTAAACCATAATTCAGGAGAAGACACAGAGAGGCGGTAGACCAAGCCATCTCGTGGATTTCAATAGAAGGCTGGGTTTACATGTAGTTTCTTGATCACTACTTGAACCTCACTTTGGACAGCATTTTAGTCTGTTCACTTCCTCTGCATTCCTCTCCCTAGCAGGGGGCGTGTCTGTGAGTAAGTACAGAGGAAAGCTGTATCAGCTTTCATTTCCTTACTCAGTGTCCCTCAGCGGCTGCTGCAGGGACAACACTGAGCAGCGGAGTACCCCTTTAAATAAAAATATCCCATACAATAGCTCTGACCCCCCTGGTATACACATCTTTAATACCCACATGATATGCAATTTTAAAAGGAATTTTTATGGCACTTCATGCTATTAATAAACATTTTAGACACCTTCCAAATATCACATAAAGAAACATTTTCTGATATAAAAATAATATATGTATCAAAGAAAAATGTATACAAAGATGTATTAAATACGGTAATCATAAAAAAATAAAATAAAAAAAACATGTAGCTTTCAAATCTGCATATACTAAGAAAAAAATGAAAATTTGTCTGCTACCTGAAGTGGGTAACATGTCCAGGTTAGCAATAGTTAAAATATATTTGTTCCTAGTTTAATATTAATGGTCTGGAACATACTTGACATTGTAATAAATTGGAGTAAGTAAATTTTCTGGTTGTACACTGAACAGGCCATGATTTGATACTCAGATTTTACTGTATATATGTTGTGATCTTTGAGAGCTTAAAGCCTAAGGATTCTACAAAAGCTTTACCACAAAAGCGCTATCTGAAATAATATCAGTATTTTATCACTGTCACATCCTAATGCCTAAGGGAACAAGTATCTTTGTCTTGGAGAGGATTCCGGTCACATATCAGTTTATCAGAGGAACCACACTGTATGACTCTTTACATTGACAAACAGCAAGATCTATCTGACAAGCACAATATTTACACTGAGCCAGAAAATGACATTTGACATGTACAGTCAGGTTACACAAGCATTCAACTTCCAAATGTAGAAACTAGTTGCAATGTAGTTTTCTGTGACCTTCCCAGGGTGATAAGAAAATCTGACTTCTATTTTTTATCTTGTCACATGAGTCTGAGATATACCGTATATACTGAAGTATAAGCCGAGTTTTTCAGCACCATTTTCCGTGCCGAAAATTCCCCCCTCAGCTTATAATCGAGTGATGGGAAAAATAAAAAATCGCAGGCATAACGGTGGAGGTGGCGAGGGGATGGGCAGTGCCGTCCATAGTCGCCCATCGATGCTACAGGGACCGTCCGACTTCCAGTGGGGAGGGTGAACCGGTCCGGGACGCCCATCTTGACCAGGTGGCCGTCTTCTCCGCTCCGGGCCGGCCCTGGACTAGTGACGCTGCATTGACGCCGCCACGCTGGTACGTCTGTGCGCAGCAGACGTCCGTGAAGTCAGGGGCGTCCCTACGCGGTGGCGTCAATGCAGCGTCAATAGTCCAGGGCCAGCCCGCAGCGGAGATGAGGGCCTCTTGGTCAAGATGGATGGCTCGAACCGGCTCACCCTCCCCACTAGAAGTTGGACGGCAAGGGGGATCTGTATGATGGGGGGATGAGGGGGGTCTGGATGATGACAGGAGGGATGAGGGGGGGGTCTGGATGATGACAGTGGGAGTCAGAATGATGACAGAAGAGGGTGGGATGATGACTGGGGTGACTGGGGGGGGGGGGCAATGACGGGGGGGGGAAGATGTATTTCCCACCCTAGGCTTATTCCCACCTCAAGTCAATAGTTTTTCCTGGGTTTTTGGGGTGAAATTAGGGGCCTCAGCTTATATTCGGAATGGCTAATACTCGAGTATATATGGTAAGTGTGTAACTTTTTTGCTATGGAGAGGTTAAAATCTAAAGCCCCATGCTCTGCCATTAAAATAAGGACTTGTTTCCAATAAACATGGCTTTTAGTTGGGCAACTGTTCTAACACGTGCTAAAGGTGCTCATAATCAGTCCCTTTTAAGTAAGATTTAAAGGCGTTTTTGCATGATTTACCCTTTGAAGGCATTTTTCTACTTTGGACATCAATCCTCTATTCTCAGGATAGGAAATAACCATCTGGCTATGGGCAGTCCAACCATTGTTCCGGTGATCTTGAGAAGAAACTGTTGCAGTTGTAGTTTTGCAAAATCTGTAGGCACACAGCTGAAGGCAACACTGCTGCAAAAAAGAGTTATCCAAACACTGTACCTTCAACTATTCCAAAACTACAAGTCCCAGCATTACAGGACTGGAAAAGGATGATAGACATGAAGGAACATATAGAAAATGTATGCATAAAAAAACTATTGTTCTTTTAGCACTAAACCATTGCACTAATTTAGGAAGATGTAAATTATACACTCAAACCAAATATCAATAACCACATGAAGCTAATATAACAATATATTAAAGTAGAAAAAACCTATTACAGCATGAATCTTAAATATAAGTTTAATGAAAAAACATACATAATTCTCCAATGATGAAAACCTGTATGTCCCTACGCTTTTTTCCGTGTATCGTGGACCGGCAGCTGCAGTGTCCCGTATCTACTGTTATAATGGATCAGGGAACAGTCTCATGTATGGAGTTATAGTGATATGGCAGGAAGAGTGCTCAGTACTACACCACTTTTGTATATCGGGATGCCAATAGCAATAGGTGTATCACACACAGAGTTTTTTTTGGGCTTTTTCTGATTCTTTGGGATTATTGTAATTTGGAATCCACATATTCTGTGGAGTTTAATTGCACACCCTGTTTGAGGCACATATCATCTTTTTGACCATCTGACTCTTATGGTGGCTTGCTCATCAGTTCTAACAGAATTTCTTGTATTAATCTACTCCCATTTGGAGGACTTACAGCCAGAAAAGATGCTTCAAGCAATTTATATAGGCCCGTGATTTATGGCATGCTAAGTGTCATATGAAACATTTTTTCTTCTGCTGTAATTGTCCATATATATGTATTTTTTGTGTGCATGTATTGCTGGCTTGTGCTATATGTTTACACTCAGCTCCATATATATGTAGATATTCTTTCTGGAGAATCCCTGATCCTATATGTATATTTTTATACTGTATTTTTGATCCCCTGATGAACCGTTCTATAAGATACACAGAGGGACTTACAGGTGTTCATCATTGGAGAATTATATATGTTTAGTCGTTAAACTAATATTTAAGATTCATGCTGTGATTCTTTCTACTTTAAAAAATTGTTATATTAGCTTCATGTGGTTATTGATGTTTGGTTCGGTTTGAGAAGCTATCGACACACATGTGTCGAATTGCCAGTGATAGTGAAATTATACACTGACCATATTGTCTTTGGTGGTAGAGTATAGGCAATCTCCAATAATCATTGTGTGTGTGTACAATATAAAAACAGAGAGGAATAGGGTTACAGAGCAGGGCTGCCAGGCTCTCGAGAGCAATGAGTCAGTAGAGTGAGGGAGAGGGAGGAGTCCTCACAGTGCAGGCAAGAGAGGGACATTCCTCCTCCCTTTGGAAGGATAAAAAAAGACATTGAGCAGCTTTAATATACTATTTTTAAGAGACATATCAGTGATAGATACATAAAAATGTATATGATCAGGATGAGGTACTGAGTAACATATAACAGTTTTGTTTTTTTGTGGGATCTGACAAGTACACTTTAACTTTTTTAAAGGGCACCATCCATTCTGGCAAATAATAATTACAATACCAACTACAATTATAATCATAATTATTGCTTAAGTGGCTGCTGAAGCTTTGAGCATAGGCTTTTAAGGTGGCTATGACATTACCCCTATACTGCCTCCTGATTGGAAGAACTGTTTGAAAACCAAAGAATTCCCTGAGGCCATGTGATCCTTCTTTCTTTTTCTTCTCCTTTCTGCCATATCACTGATGTTATTTTAGTAGATTCTGACAAACCAACCTGCTGGAAGTTTGAGTTCTAGCCGAATAAAATTTTTAGCAAAGTTCTGACCTAACTCCGGTTCTACTGATGCGGTTCACTCATCTGTAATCACTAGAGGTTTGACCACTGGGAGACCAGTGATCACCAAAATGGGTTTTAGTGTTCTGATGAGAATAAAGGAGCTTCGAGCAGATTATAACAATGTCTGATAAATTTGTCTCCATATGGGGGTTTTGGGTACAATTTAAATCATCCCCGGCATTGAGTGTTTGGCTCGATATTGGTGAAACCCATGTGTTATACGATACCACCTATCCTGAAAATTTCCTGGACATATTAATTTTCACCCCTAAAACCTCCTCTCCATTTTCCCCTTGTTTATCTCCCCAACCCAGTTTTTGATATGTTTGGAAATGTTGAGGTATAAGAGATTATTTCCTTATTGCCATGTTCACTTAAATTTCCTTTATTTCCTATTCTGATGCTTGTTTTTAACTTCATCAAGTTGTCTTGACCACATATTTATGCTTAAATGCATTGTGGTGCTGCCATGTGATCAGCTGATTAGCTATTCATGTTAACAAGCAATTGAACAGGTGTACCTAAAAAGCGTCCAGTGAGTGTAAATACACACACACATACGCACATATATATATTGGCATTTTGCCTCCTGTAGAGACTGTGCTGTGCCACCAAAATAAAGTTAATGTTAATGTTGGCAATAAAATGCAAAAAACAAGAGCTCGATGTTTTCGTTGGAAATAAAAGAGCAACTCAAACTCCAACTTTATTCCACTTCAACCTAGAAACTTTACTTTTGAGTCTGAGTGCATGAGCATACCTGAAGGCCTGGCTGCTTGGCTACTTTACAGTTACTGTCAGGGGCAGCCGACTATAAGCAGATTTGGAATGGATTGTGACACTGTCTGTGACTTGAGAGGCAGATGTGATATCGATGCTGCAGGCTGTAGTTTTTTTGTTGACCTTCCACTGCCCTTGTGTGCTGGTGATATCACTCACTGCCATATTCTATAGACAGAACCACTACCAGTGCTAAGCTCTCGTGGAGGATAACATTTTTAGAGGAGTTGAGCTACCTGTGGAGGTAAAGAGAAACCCAACACTGATCTCTTAGATTACTGCTGTTATTGATTTGCCCTAAATATCTTTTATCCTCTCAATATCATCTTCCACCACCCTCCAGTATCATCTCTATGCCCCAACATGATCTCTTTCCTCCCACCAGTATCATCTCTATCCCCCAACATTATCTCTCTCCTACCTTCAGCATCTCCTCTATCGCTAACATCATCTCTTTCCTCCTTTCAGTATCTTCTCTTTTCCTCAACATCATCTCTCTTCTCCCATCAGTATCTTCTCTATTTCCAAACATCATCTCTCTCCTACCTACAATATCATTCCCCAAGTACTTTTTCATCTTTCCCCTCTCATCAGTATCGCTTACTCTCCAAGTATTATCTCTCCTATATCATACTTTCTCTAGTACACTGCTCAAAAAAATAAAGGGGACACTAAGATAACACATCCTAGATCTGAATGAATGAACTACTGGTATGAAATACTTTCGTCTTTACATAGTTGAATGTGCTGACAACAAAATCACACAAAAATTATCAATGGAAATCAAATTTATCAACCCATGGAGGTCTGGATATGGAGTCATACTTAAAATCAAAGTGGAAAACCACACTACAAGCTGATCCAACTTTGATGTAATGTCCTTAAAACAAGTCAAAATGAGGCTCAGTAGTGTGTGTGGCCTCCACGTGCCCGTATGACCTCCCTACAATGCCTGGGCATGCTCCTGATGCTCCTGGACAGTCTGTGGTGCAATGTGCTGTTGGTGGATGGAGTGCGACATGATGTCCCAGATGTACTCATTTGGATTCAGGTCTGGGAAAAGGGTGGGCGAGTCCATAGCATCATTGCCTTCCTCTTGCAGGAACTGCAGACACACTCCAGCCACATGAGGTCTAGCATTGCCTTGCATTAGGAGGCCAAAGCCAACCGCACCAGCATATGGTCTCACAAGGGGTCTGAGGATCTCATCTCGATACCTAATGGCAGTCAGGCTACGTCAGGCAAGCACATTGAGGGATGTGCGGCTCCCCAAAGAAATGCCACCCCCCAGTATTATTGACCCACCACCAAACTGGTCATGCTGGAGGATGTTGCAGGCACCTTAACATTCTCCAGTGCATCTCCAGACTCACGTCTGCCAAATGTACTCAGTGTGAACCTGCTTTCATCTGTGAAGAGTAGTGAATTTGCCAATCTTGGTGTTCTCTGGCAAATGTCGGGCCCTCATACCACCCTCATGGAGTCTGTTTCTGACCATTGGAGTGGACACATGCACATTTGTGGCCTGCTGGAGGTCATTTTGCAGGGCTCTCGCAGTGCTCCTCCTGCTCCTCCTTGCACAAAGGCAGAGGTAGCGGTCCTAATACTGTGTTGTTGCCCTCCAAGGCCTCCTCCACATCTCCTGATGTACTGGCCTGTCTCCTGGTAGTGCCTCCATGCTCTGGACACTACGCTGACAGACACAGCAAACCTTCTTGCCACAGCACGCATTGATGTGCCATCCTGGATGAGCTGCATTACCTGAGCCACTTGTGTGGGTTGTAGACTCAGCATGCTACCACTAGAGTGAAAGCACCGCCAACATTCAAAAGTGACCAAAACATTGGGGGTGTCTTACTAATTGCCTATAATTTCCACCTGTTGTCTGTTCCAATTGTACACCAGCATGTGAAATTGATTGTCAATCAGTGTTGCTTCCTGAGTGGACAGTGTGATTTCACAGAAGTGTGATTGACTTGGAGTTACATTGTGTTACTTAATTGTTCCCTTTATATTTTTGAGCAGTAGATTACCCCCCCCCCCATAGAAAGCAACTTTCTCACACAGTGAAGGTCACCATGTCCTCTCTACATTTGCAGTTTAGTGCTATACTGCTTGCAACAGGATCTGGCAGAAGCTCTTACTTATGGCTCTCACAGATTCTGCAATATGTTGATGGACACAGGTTTCCTCTCTCTCATTACAAAGGACAGTAGCTGTAAGAACTATGTAATGGGGTGCTGAAACTAGTACCGTACTATGCTGTAACTGTTAAGAGTATATGGTGTTGAGAAATAGGTAAGATAGAGACCTTCTATAAGAAAAGAACAATGTTTTGTTTAGGTGCCTTGCAGACTTTTTTGTTTGCAGTCCTGTGGATCCCTGTACTGGGGAGGCACATAAGTTGTAATAAAAAGGCTCCTATTGAATCCCAGCAATGCAGTAGAGCAGAAGAAAAAGAGAACAGAAATAGGCATACTATGTGCCATTACCTCCTAGACATAGAGTATGTAGGGACTGAACAGTTATTTACGGGCATGAAGAAATGGATGCTTTTCTGGCACTCACCCGCAATGGGGAGGCATAATGTAATATTATGGCAAACTCACAAGATATCTGCACAGGAGACCTGCTCCGTCTTATTCTAGCTCCACCAGATTAAAGAGGTACTCCGCTGTTAGACATCTTATCCCCTATCCAAAGGATAGAGGATAAGATGTCTGATTGCGGGGAGCCCGCTGCTGTGGACCCCCGCGATCCCCCCTGCAGCAGCCCGGTACCTCAGCAGCCCGGAGCTAAGTTTTCACCGAGGCTGATGACGTGTGGGGCAGGAGACGGGGCATTGTGATGTCATGGCTCCACCCCCTCGTGACGACTCGACCTCCCCCCTCAATGCAAGTCTATGGAAGGGGCGTCACACCCCCTCCCATTGACTTGTATTGAGGGGATTGGGCATGACATCACAAGGGGGTGGGCCGTGACATCAAGATGCCCCATCCCCTGCATCGCCCATCAGCCTCGAAGAAAACTTAGCTCCGAGCTGCTGAGGTACCAGGCTGCTGCAGGGGGGGATCTCAGGGGTCCTCAGCGGCGGGCTCCCCGCAATCAGACATCTTATCCTTTATCCTTTGGATAGGGGATAAGATGTCTAACAGCGGAGTACCCCTTTAATCTGGTGGAGCTAGAATAAGACGGAGCAGGTCTCCTGTGCAGATATCTTGTGAGTTTGCGATAATATTACAGTATGCCTCCCTATTGCGGGTGAGTGCCAGAATAGGGGATAAGATAGGGGATAAGATGTATAACAGCGGAGTACCCCTTTAAGAAACCATAATGAGTACCATTAACCCCCTTGGGGACTCAGTTTTTCTGCTTTTGCACTTTCATTTTTTCCTCCTCACATTTAAAAAATCATAACCCTTTCAATTTTGCACCTACAGACCCATATGATGGCTTTTTTTTTTTACACCACCAATTCTACTTTGTAATGACATCTGTCATTTAACCCAAAAATCTAGGGCAAACCCCCCCCTCCCCAAAAAAAAATAAATAAAAAAATCATCAAAATTGAAAAAAAAAAAAAAAAACAATGCAATTTTGTACGTTTTGGGGGCTTACGTTTCTACGCAGTATATTTTTTGGTAAAAATGACACCTTATCTTTATTCTAT
Source organism: Hyla sarda (assembly GCF_029499605.1). Lineage (NCBI taxonomy): Eukaryota > Metazoa > Chordata > Amphibia > Anura > Hylidae > Hyla > Hyla sarda. The sequence goes on from NC_079192.1 coordinate 113,927,858, forward strand.
AGGTCCATGTGATTAAAATAATATCCTATTTATGTAGGTTTGATTTTTTTCTTACTTCTGGAAAAAAATCATAGCTACATGCAGGAAAATTAAAATGTTTAAAAATGTCCTCTTCTGACCAGTCATCATCAAGAGGTTAAATGAGGGCAGGAATCATCCTTGATATTTCCCAATAAAATACTAGTTCTGTTATTTTTAAACATCTAGTTCATAAAATTATTTGTTCATCTGGCTCATAATACAATTTATTTATCTGATTATTGCCGGTTAGTGTCAGAAAAAGCATCCATTTCATTACACGTGTGGTTCTCATGTTCTTTATATTAAAAGCATAGATATTTTACAGAAAGCATAGATCTTTTACAGAAAGCATAGATCTTTTACAGAAAGCGTAGATCTTTTACAGAAAGCATAGATCTTTTACAGAAAGCGTAGATCTTTTACAGAAAGCATAGATCTTTTACAGAAATCGTAGATCTTTTACAGAAAGCGTAGATCTTTTACAGAAAGCGTAGATCTTTTACAGAAAGCATAGATCTTTTACAGAAAGCGTAGATCTTTTACAGAAAGCATAGATCTTTTACAGAAAGCGTAGATCTTTTACAGAAAGCATAGATCTTTTACAGAAATCGTAGATCTTTTACAGAAAGCGTAGATCTTTTACAGAAAGCGTAGATCTTTTACAGAAAGCATAGATCTTTTACAGAAAGCGTAGATCTTTTACAGAAAGCATAGATCTTTTACAGAAAGCATAGATCTTTTACAGAAAGCGTAGATCTTTTACAGAAAGCATAGATCTTTTACAGAAAGCATAGATCTTTTACAGAAAGCATAGATCTTTTACAGAAAGCATAGATCTTTTACAGAAAGCATAGATCTTTTACAGAAAGCGTAGATCTTTTACAGAAAGCGTAGATCTTTTACAGAAAGCATAGATCTTTTACAGAAAGCATAGATCTTTTACAGAAAGCATAGATCTTTTACAGAAAGCATAGATCTTTTACAGAAAGCGTAGATCTTTTACAGAAAGCGTAGATATTTCACAGAAAGCATAGATCTTTTACAGAAAGCATAGATCTTTTACAGAAAGCGTAGATCTTTTACAGAAAGCATAGATCTTTTACAGAAAGCGTAGATCTTTTACAGAAAGCATAGATCTTTTACAGAAATCGTAGATCTTTTACAGAAAGCGTAGATCTTTTACAGAAAGCGTAGATCTTTTACAGAAAGCATAGATCTTTTACAGAAAGCGTAGATCTTTTACAGAAAGCATAGATCTTTTACAGAAAGCGTAGATCTTTTACAGAAAGCATAGATCTTTTACAAAAATCGTAGATCTTTTACAGAAAGCGTAGATATTTTACAGAAAGCGTAGATCTTTTACAGAAAGCGTAGATCTTTTACAGAAAGCATAGATCTTTTACAGAAAGCGTAGATCTTTTACAGAAAGCATAGATCTTTTACAGAAAGCGTAGATCTTTTACAGAAAGCATAGGTCTTTTACAGAAAGCATAGATCTTTTACAGAAAGCGTAGATCTTTTACAGAAAGCATAGATCTTTTACAGAAAGCATAGATCTTTTACAGAAAGCATAGATCTTTTACAGAAAGCATAGATCTTTTACAGAAAGCGTAGATCTTTTACAGAAAGCATAGATCTTTTACAGAAAGCATAGATCTTTTACAGAAAGCGTAGATCTTTTACAGAAAGCGTAGATCTTTTACAGAAAGCATAGATCTTTTACAGAAAGCATAGATCTTTTACAGAAAGCATAGATCTTTTACAGAAAGCATAGATCTTTTACCGAAAGCGTAGATCTTTTACAGAAAGCATAGATCCTTTACAGAAAGCATAGATCTTTTACAGAAAGCATAGATCTTTTACCGAAAGCGTAGATCTTTTACAGAAAGCATAGATCTTTTACAGAAAGCATAGATCTTTTACAGAAAGCGTAGATCTTGAAAGCCTCAATGAGTATCATAGAAAATGTTATATCTTTTCAATATGCAATGTATAAGCTTTTTTTGCAGAAACTAGAATGCCCCTTTAAGTGCACAATGTAACATAAAACTGCTAAACTATATAATGTGTTCTTTTTTACTCTTTATTCCCCTTTATCCACGACTGTCACGTTGTGTGATGAGTGTGGGGAGAATACTGTATACTATAAGCTGGACCTCTCAGGAGACCTGTGTTCTTAAGTTCTACCATCAGACTTAACTGTTCCTATAGCAACATGTATCAAATGGCGGCCTTAAGAGTTTCTCTTTCTCCGATTTTAAAATCTTCTATAGATACAAGCACAAAGAATCAAAGAATTTTCAATTCCCCCTAACTTTGCATTCTCATGACTTCTTAAGACAGTGAGATATCATGTCCCAAGCTGAGTGCCTGCCTATTGACAGCTTGTGAAATGACATGAATCGCTTTCTTTTTTAAAAGGTCATTTTAAACGTCACATGTAGGAAATGGTAGAAAAATGCCATCTCATCATCGGTATAGTGCTCGCCAGCTGATCCCTTTACTCTTCATTATAGTCATTTAAAGCTGAATGATTTTCCTCATACAACATTAGTTTAGCAAAATGATATTACTAGGCTGCATCTGATGGTATTTGAATGGAAATATGTTGTATAGATTCCGGTGCTTATAGACATTATTTGCGTTCTATGGCATAGTTACATCTAGAATATGATCTCATTTACTTTGGATAATAAAAAGTAGGACTGAGAATAGGATATTGTAGCAAAGATTCAGTGGCTCTAATCATTGTCTGAGCTGCAAAAAAATATTCCAATCATCACTACAATACTTGAAGGAAACATTGAAAATAGGGGAATCTGCTGTATCCCAGACTGTTATATTTGAGATATAGCCTTATATATAGGGATAAAGTGACAAATATGGAGGAATTTAACTCACGGGATCAAAATCTTAGGTAATATAGCTTAACATCTCCACAAAACTACACAATATAAGGCCTCTTTCACACTATAAAAATTCATTCGTAATGAATGTCCGTCATAAAAATTTAGAAAATCGGCCGTTAAATGGCCGTTAGAAAATCCCTAACAGCTGTTAGAAAATCCCATTATAGTCTATTAATAACGGCAATTATTTTGTGACAGGCGAATGAATGGAAGAAATAGTGCATGCACTATTTCTCCCTTTACTATCGCCCGTCATAGTATTTTCCATGGACCCATTGAAGTCAATGGTAGCAAAATCCACTGTGGATCTTTCAAAGTAAAGACGCTGCGGAAAATCTGCAGGAGATATTTTCATGTGAACTTACCTTTATTGTGACAAAATTAATATTACTATACTGCCTAGCAATAAAAACATTCACCAAACATTATTTCCTGTGAATTAGGAAACCCTAGTAAGTAAAAATTGTGTGACATCAAAACAGATTACAACCTATAAACACAGCGTAAAAATGTATAAATAGTTTTTTTTTTCTTAAATAACAGTTTGAGAAAAAAGAAAACACTAAAGTGATATTAGCACACTAAAGCCTAGCTTGTAAATAAAGGCACGGATCTACTTTGATATTATCACAACACTCAAAGGATAGAAGATCCAGCTCAAGAGGAAAAAGTCCATCATGGGACTTCTAGTACTATTCGTTACTATCTTTAGTATGTATACACTGTGGTTGTTGCTTTAAGTTTTTGCTGATACTTATATGTGGCGTTAGCGTAGTCTGCACTTGCACTTTAAGGCTTTTTAGCCCAAGCTGTTTGCAGCATTGGTATTGATTATATAAAGCTGTTATTTCACCCTGTGTCTACAGTATCATTTTCATACACTGGTACTTAGTATTGAATTACTGTATGTCCCAGGTATTGCCGCCTTTTGCTGCCGATTTCTCCTTTTTTTAACTGGTTTTATGTATTTGAATAATGTATTTCAATAAAGATTAATTATTTAATTACCAATGTTAATAGCTCCCGTGTTCTTTGTGTTATCTGTATAATTGGAGTCTATATAGATTATTCTGGTAGTCAGTGCCACACTTATCTGAGGGATTTTCTCTGCTATAAATTAATACTACTATTCCCACTTTAGGGGTTATTATAATAATTGCAGGGCCAGCCCCTTTAAGTATATAAGCAGAAATATCATACTCTTGTGCATGTTTTTGCGTTACTGCTCAATGACAAAGCCTGGAGGCGGCATCAGTATGAGGAGACCATATTGTGGCTGAATGACACAACCTGGAGTTTGAGGCAGCATGAGGAGAACATATAGTGACTGATTAAAACAGCCTGGAGTTAGCGGCAGCATGAGAGGACCACATAGTGGCTGAATGACAAAGCATGGAGTCTGTGGCAGCATGAGGAGAACATATAGTGGCTGAATGACACAGTGTGGGGGTGGCAGCAGCATGAGGAGACCATATAGTGGCTGAATGACACAGCGTGGAGGTGGCGGCAGCATGATGAGACCATATAGTGGCTGAATGACACAGCGTGGAGGTGGCGGCAGCAGGAAAGGAACATATAGTGGCAGTATGAGACAGCCAGGAGGTGGCAGCAGCAGCATCAGGAATCCTGAAAGTGACCCGGTGACAGAGTGGAGTGGTGGGGGGCAATGCCAGTACCTGGTGACGAAGGTGGACGAAAAAAGGAGAACTTGGCATCAGATGTGTGGCATCAAACGGGTGGCAGGATCAGAATAGTAGTTGAGACAGGTAGGCAGAAAAAAATGGTCTCTTTTGTAAAAGTGTTAGTGTGCACAAGTAAGTATTGAGGAAATGCATTATGTAAAACATAACTTTTAATAATATGCTTAGGATTAAATATATGGCCCCAAAGTTTTTTTTTTTTTTAATTAAACCAAAGTAAAGGTTTACAAAAACACCATGTGCTACCAACACCACCAAGTATTGATGTGATGCAAAGACTTCTAAAAGGTGGAGGGGAACAACGCATTGTCCATTGTAACCGGTGGAGGTAAACACTTCCCCTGTAAGGCCCTACTCTCGCCCTATTAATCCCCTTCTTGTTACTCGCAATATAAAAGGGCAGCCCCACACATGAAACTCTCTCTATTTTCACCAAAAAAACGCGGTAAATGGCTGTGTTTGTAGGGGGAATTAGGGAGAGGTTCCTGTGCGGGGCTGCTCTTTTTAGGGAGAGTAATACTTGCACAAAGAAGGGAATTAATAATGCGAGAGTATGGCCTTACAGGGAAAGTTTTTACCCCCACCGGTTACAGTGGACCATACGTTGTTCCCTTCCACCTTTTAGAGGTCTTTGCATCACATCAATACTTGGTGGTGTAGATGGCACATTGTGTTTTTTGCACACCTTTCCTTTTATAAGATTTCAAAAATGTTTTGAGTACGTATATTTTATTCTAAGAAAAGTTAAAGGACATCTGCAGCGTTACAAACACTTATCCGCTATCCTCAAGATAGGGGATAAGTGTTTGATCGCGGGGGGGTCCGAACGCTGGGGCCCCCGGCGATCTCCTGTATGGGGCCGCGGCTCTCCCGTGCAGGGGGCGTGCCAGCCGCAGCATGACGTTGCGGCCAGCACGCCTCCTCCATACATCTTTATGGGAGAGGCGGGGAGGCAGCATTCGTGCCTCCCCGCGTCCACCATAGCACTGTATGGATAGGGGATAAGTGTAATACCGCTGCAGTTGCCCTTTAAGTTTTAGCTAATGCATATTCTCAATACTTACTTGTGGTCTGATGGTGAGGAACAGGGGAGCAGCACCTTTGAGGGGTATTACAGGAATTTTTATTTTATTTGACTATGCTACAGGGGCTGTAAAGTTAGTGTAGTTCATAATATAGTGTCTGTACCTGTGTGTGACGGTTTTCTCACAATTCTTCTGTGATTTTCACCCCAATATTTATTTTTAACAGCATACAAAATGACTGTTGTCTCAGATTTTTCCCAGGTTGCAATGGGGGCAGAGACCTGACTCACTAGTCAGCTGATGACAGGGAGCCTGTCTGCTTCAATGGGTGGAGCGATCGCTTGGTGGGAGAGAGATCAATCTGCAACTAATGCAACAGCTGTAGGAACCCTGATTGAAAGCCACAGGTCTTTTGAATGGATACAGCTCATTTATGTTTCAATGGGTGGGGTGGCTGATGTGTGGGAGGGAGGAAAATGGAATTGTGGGATTTGTAGTAAAAAAAAAAGAAAAGTCAAACAGGAAATACCAGTTCACAAAAAGCTAGCCACAGTATTATGGTAATCTCACAACAAAGCCTTTTAGCCCCAAGGCAAGTGCAGATCCTTCCTAAACATGTCCATTACTGCCTGCCAGGTATGTACTAAAATCCTCTTATGGTGGATAACCCCTTTAAACATGTTGTGCTTTATCCATATTTGTGAAGTGTAGGTGTGGCACCATGGTCAATCTACTCTGATGCATCAGGCATTGGTGGGTGGAAATCCTGGCTGATCCATGCTTGATTCATCTTCACAAAGGTCAGTCTCTCCACATTTTTTTGTGCACAGATGAATTCTCCTTGGGGTTACTATGGCCTCTGCCGCACTAAACACTCGCTCTGATGGCACACTACTGGCCGGGCAGGACAGCTTTTCCAGGGAAAACTCTGCTAGTTGTGGCCACAAATCAAGTTTGGCTGATCAGAAGTCCAGCGGATCTTCAAGGTATTTTGGCATGGTCATGTCAAGGTATGCCACCACCTGCTGGTTCAGGTCCTGCGTCAGGTCTACCTGCAGCTGATGAGTTGCTTCAGTATGCAGGTGAAGAAACCTACTTATCAGCGACTGTAGACTCAGGCTGCTGCTGATGGAGCTGGTACTGCTCCTGTTACCCCATCCCTCCCCAGCAGCCATGGCAGGGGAAGGTGAGTGCAGAGGGCCCCCCCGAGTCAGACCTGTGTGAGGATGGACAATGGCACAAATAGGTATCGGCCAACTGACTACGTAAGATGTCTCTATAGTATGTCAGTTTGTTCTCCCTCTCAGTGGGTGTAAAATATGCCCCCATTTTGTGCTGGTAGCAAGGGTCCATAAATTTGTAGAGCCAGAAGTCATCACGCTGCCGAATGGTGACAATTTGTCAGTCCCTACTGTTATCTCCACTGCATACTGCCACTGTGTGTTTTGGTCCTCTGACCTCACCTTCCTCATAACACTCTAGCTCCTCTAGCTTCTCCTGCTCCTCCTCTCCTGTCAGATGATTAGAAAAAACGCCAATCTCGTGAAACCTAAACTGTGCTCCACTGTACCCCTCCCCCTTCTCATCCTCCTCCAGTTCAGTCCCCACAGGGCTCATGTGGCCTTGAGATGTAGGCGCCACATCTCCAGTTCCCTGACCAGCCATTGTTTCCAACACGTGTTGTAGAAGATAAAGCAGTGGAATGATGTTGTTCATCCCATAATCCTGGCAACTGATTAATGATGTGGCTTCCTCATAGGGCCTGAACAAACGGCAGGTTTCACATATGAGCTGCCACTAGTTGACATTGAAGTTACACAGGGAAGTCCCCCTATTTGCTTGGATCATCAAGAAATAGGTGATGGCTTTTCTCTGTTCGTATATTCAGTCCAACTTATGGAGGGTGGAATTCCAATGTGTGGAAACGTCGCAAATCAGACAACGTTGGGGGATGCCGTTCTGACGCTGCAGCTCAAGGAGGGTGTGCTTTTCAGTGTACAAGTGGCTAAAGTGCATGCAAAGTTTCCTTCCCATTGTTAGGATGTCTTGCAGATGGGGGGGGGGGAACACTTCAGGAACTGCTTGACAACCAGATTGAACACGTGTGCCATGCAGGGCACATGTCTCAGGCTTCCTTGTGCAGCGCAGACAAGATGTTCTTCCCGCTGTTGGTCACCATGGTTCCCATTTCCAGTTTTCATGGAGTAAGCCATGATTCGATTTCTTGATGAATGACTTTTAGCAGTTCCTCCCTTGTGTGACTTTGTTCACCAAGGCAATCCATGTGAAGAACAGCGTGACACCGCTTTACCCTGCACACAAGGAATGCTGGAGGGGCACTGAGACTTGTCCATGTCACAAACGCCTATGGGATCAACACGTCAGTACAAGCAGCACACTAAGTCAAAGCCGCCATCCTCCTCCTGGTCCAGCATCTTCAGCCAGGTCAACCACTGCTGCCCTCCTTGCCTCCTCTCAACCATCCGCCTCTCTGTCTCTCGCCTTGAGCAGTTCCTGCTCATCTTCCCACAGTCAGGTGTCTGTCAAGGAGATATTTGAGCGGAAGAAGACCATGTCTCAAAGTCACCCCCTAGCCCGGCGTCTGACAGCTGGCTTGTCGGAACTGCTAGCCCGCCAGCTTTTACCATACAAGCTGGTGGAGTCTGAGGCCTTTAAAAAATTTGAAGCCATTGGGACACCGCAGTGGAAGGTACCCGGCCGAAATTTTTTTGCACAAAAGGCCACCAACCTTTACTCCATTGTGCAAAAGGAAATTATGGCATGTCTGGCACACAGTGTAGGGGCAAGGGTCCATCTGACCACTGATATCTGGTCTGCAAAGCATGGCCAGGGCAGGTATATCACCTACACTGTGCATTGGGTAAACCTGGTGATGGCTGCCAAGCATGGAATGCGTGGCTCTGCAGCAGAGTTGGTGACACCGCCACGACTTGCAGGCAGGACTGCTGCCACCTCCTCTACTCCTCCTACTCCATAACCTCCACGGCCGAGTCCTCTTCCACTGCTGTGTCTTGCTCCACATCACCGGCACCCCCCTAACTCCCCAGGTGCTATTCCACATCCCGGATAAGGCAGTGTCATGCCATCTTGGGGTTGACTTGCCTCAAAGCGGAGAGTCACACCGCACCAGCACTCCTGTCGGCCCTGAACGCACAGGTGGACCAGTGGCTGACTCCGCACCAACTGGAGATGGGCAAGGTGGTTTGTGACAACGGAACAAATTTTTTGGCGGCATTGAGGTTGGGCAAGTTGACACATGTGCCGTGCATGGCACATGTGTGTAATCTGATTGTACAACGCTTTGTGCTCAAGTACCCAGGCTTACAGGATGTCCTGAAGCAGTCCAGGAAGGTGTGTGGCCATTTCAGGCGTTCCTGAATGGCCATGGCGCACTTTTGAAAAGGATTTCTATGTGTTTTTCACCGTCCTGCATCATAGAGTCTTCTGGACTTTATAATAATGTAAACTTGAATTTTCAAGAGTACTAACCATTACACAAAGGAACGCTTGTTGCGTGTGATTTTTTAACTTAAATTTTCAAAAATAAAATACAGAGAGGGATGAACTCTGTTTCTTTATTTGATGAAAAATTTTATTTAGAAAATAATTTCTGTCTGTTTCTCCGTCCTGCATTATAGAGTCTTCTGGACTCTTGGATATGCGCTTGTTCTTATTTTTCAGCCATGTGTACATGCCTAATTTTTCTGGCCTCTGGTGCTGCAACTTTTTATGCCGCAGCTGTGGCTACAACAATACAACATTTTTGAGCCATGTGTACATGCCTAATTTTTCTGGTACTCTCTGCTGACATCTCTGTCCATTATAGCAACCGTGCATATTAGATGTATGGTAAGGGTAGCATGGTGGCTCAGAGGTTAGCACTGCTGACTTGCAGCGCTGGGGCCTTGGGTTCAAATCCCACTATGTGCTGCCTAAGGGGGGGATCTAAATATGTGCTGCTTAAAGGGGGGCTCTAACTATGTGCTGCCTAATATGGGGGAATCTATGTGCTGTCTAAAGGGGGGATCTAACTATGTGATGTCTAAAGGGGGCTAGAGCACATTATTCCAAACCATTTAGGAATAATAGGTGATTTATGCCCTTTATGGATTAAAACCAGATTCTGCATCAACTATGTCATTTTCCATGGGAGTTTTGCCATGGATCCCACTCCGGCACGCCTTAGTCCAGGTGTTAGTCCCCTTGAATCAACTTTCAGTCCCTGTGGGTTTTAAAATTCGCCTGCCCATTGAAGTCAATGGCGGTTCGCCTTGTTCGCCAACTTTTGCCGAAGTTCGCGTTCGCGGTTCGCGAACCGAAAATTTTATGTTCGTGACATCACTATCCATAAGCTTTGGCTCTTCAGCTGTTGCAAAATTCCAAGGCATTCAGTGCATGATGGTAGTTGTAGTTATCCAACAGGTGATACACTACAGTTTAAAGTTTAATGCAGCATAGTGTTTTATCATTCTGTCATCAAGGACTTGGGTGGTTATTTAACAATGGCCAAATAGGTCTAAATTTTCTCGAAGTCACGGCTCACAGTGATCTTTATATTTACATTGCATTTTTTTTTGTGTGGTGTCCCGGTACCGTATCCTATCCGGTACCTTATATTGTAGCCCCCATAGCCAGAGTCCCTAGGACGTTGGGGTCCCAATTGTCTAGTTCACCCTAGTCACCTCTCATCCACACGGTGCTGTGTGGAGGAAGTGCGCGTGTAAAGTAAGGGGGGGAAGCGAACAGTACAGCAGAGCTACAAGTTAGAGCGGGACACCCCTGCGCACGTGATCCAGAGACCCCGCCCACCGAAGCTCTCGGTGCCGCGGCGGCCACTTTGTTGGAGTCTAGTGCCAGAAACCAACAAAGAGAGACAGTTCAGCACAGGAAAAGGCGCAGAGTGCGACAACGGGTTGGAAGCTGTGAGGAGCCAGAACAGTACAGGACTCTGAGACATCAGATTGCTGAATTAAAGTCTTACATAGAGTCACTTCAACTACCGATCAACGCACTCAAATTTCTATTAAAGGCTGTTGAGATTTGAAATCTACGCTCTCAAGTTCCAGATTAGAGAACGACTGCATATTTCTTTGGGACTTAGGAATTCGAGATCTATTTAAAGGTCCAGCATACCAAATACAGAAATATCAGAACCAGCAGCTCCACAGTCCCCATCTGAACAGCAAGGGTGCGATGCTCCAGTGACCCCACCAATGGGGCCTCCACCCCAAGTCGGAAGGGCGTTGCCGCCTTCACCAACACCTTCTACTTCACAGATACATGCTCTACCTGATATTCCAGCAAGACCTCCGTCACCGGCGGAGCAGGACCCAGCAAGTCCACCTTCAGTCTCTCCCTATGTGTTGGGAGCCCCTGTTACTGCACCTGTCTTTTTGGGGAATCCTGTGCTTCCCACCTACAATGGTGACCCTTTAACATTGAGAGACTTTAAAGAAAAATTCTACAGCCTCTTTGGATTTTATGCACTTCCCCCTCATCAACAGATACAGCTGCTTCTGGGACAGCTCCAGGGACCTGCCTTGGAAGAGCTTCGCACCTGGCCAGCAGCTGATAAAGCTACAGTGGGACAGATTTTTGAAGGACTTTCTCAAGTGTTTGAATCTCATTCTCCCTCGGAGGTACGCCTCCGACTCTATGAACGACGCCAGAAGCCAGGTGAGACTCTCCGAGTATATGCAGTAGCTCTGCAGAGCGCATTAGAGGCGGTACAGAAGTTGGACGGCATCACGCCCAATCAGGGCAATCAAGTACTGATGGACCGTTTTATAGAAGGGGCACTGAACAATTGGGACAAGGCCCAACTTAGGATGCTGGCCGTGCAAAATCCCAACATGGCTTTCCCAGCTTTTAAGAGACTCACGGTTAAAGAAATAGAGTCGGGACCTCAGACAGAGGAGACTAGTGCCCCCGCTACCGAATCTCCGGGGCCCGCGCCCCAACCGCCTGTTCCTTCTAAATCTGCCCGGCCAACACCTTCTTCTAGCCCTTGGACAGCTGACTTACAAGACATTAAATAGGACATTGAACAGTTAGCCAAGGCCTTTAAAGAAATGGCTGTACAGCCAAATCCTTCTAGATCTGCAACACCACCACCTAAGAAGGCTGACCCTCGCCCTGTTGGTCCACCTGGTATCCCTCCTATGAGACCACCTGGAAGTCAGAGACCCGTCTGTAGCTATTGTAACAAGAATGGACACTGGAAGAGCCAATGCTGGGCTTTAAACGGGCGTCCCCTGGGGTCGAGGTCTGCACCCCAGGAGTAGAGGCTGAAGGTCCAGAATCAACCAGCGATGAGAAGGGACTGTCTATGTATGTAGCTTCTTGTCTTTATGTACAGGTGATGATTGAAGGTATCCGGTTACAAGCTCTGATAGATACTGGGTCTCAGGTATCCACTATTCCACAGGGGGTTTTCTATAAGTACTGGGGCCCAGAAAGGTTGTGTGACCCTCAGGAAGCGGAATTTAGAGTAATTGCAGGGAACGGGAAACCAGTACCCAGGCATGGTTATTGGGAGCCCACGGTGCAGGTGGGAAAACATGTGTTAGGAAGGCAGGGTGTGATTGTCACCAATGTTAGGGACGAGGGGGCAGCTGATTTCATTTCAGGCATGAATATTATGATGCCCTGTTTTGATGATATTGTCTGTGCACTACATGCATCTCTCCCTCACCTGTCAACCCCAGGCCGGCGAGCTGCCCAACACCACCTCAAAATCCTCCAAGCAGAACAGAAGTTCGTGAATCATCAAGGAGAAATCTGTCGAGTAAGGATTCAAGATATCTGAGCCGTTAGTCTACAGCCACAGACGGAGACAGTTATTTGGTGCCGGGCCCGACCCGGGGTGAAAAATCAAGATTACCAAGCGCTCTTGGAACCCCTCCTACTGGAAGACTGTCCCTTGGTGCGAGCCGCTAGAAGCCTGGTAACCTTATGTAATGGGAAGGTTACAGTGAGGCTTATTAACCTCTCTCAAGTTGCGGTCCAACTACCCAAGTATACCCCAGTGGCTACCCTACACCATTTAGACATCAGAGATGTGGTCTCGAAGTCACAAGTGGTTCAACGAGGACCTGACCAGACTCCTGCAGAGCCTTGGTGGAGCCAACTACAGATAGGAGGCAAAGATAGCCCCAAGGAACAGGTGGAAGGAGTCATCCTGGTGGCTAAGAAATATCAAGAAGCTTTCAGCAAGTTCCCCACAGACTTTGGCTGGACCACCATGATCAAATATAGGATTCTCAATGGGGACTATCCCCCCCATTAAAGAGAGACATCGCCCTGTGGCTCCTGGGATGTATCAAACCATAAAGAAAATGCTTGTGGAGATGAAAGAGGCCGATGTCATCCAGGAGAGCCAGAGTCCTTGGGCTGCGCCTTTGGTCCTGGTGAAGAAAAAAGATGGAACTATCCGCTTTTGCGTGGATTACCGGAAGCTGAACAACATAACTCATAAGGGTGCCTATCCTCTCCCTCGCATCGAAGAATCCTTGACTGCGTTGGGGTCTTGACTTTCTCGCATGGCCCCGGGAGAAGCACCTCCTACTGAAGATGTGTGTGAAGATGTGAAAATGCCTCCCTTCTACCGAACGTTCATGAGCCAGAATGCTCTAACTGCCCAGGTGGGTGACGGACCTGAATCTCCCAAAGTTTCTGAAGATCTGTCCACCTGGAAGACACTTCAGGATGAAAGCAGGGTTATCGGGGATCTCCTCGACTATTGCCTCCACAAGAAAGTGCCTACTCGGGTGTGCAAGGCCCACAGAGACTTCTTATTGAAGCGTGTGTGGCGGCAGAGGAATCGCCTGTTCCTGCACAAGGGGTTGGTCTACCGAAATTCCCTGGACCCAGTCTCCGGAGACTGCATACACCAGATTGTGGTTCCCAGAAGAGATGCAGCCATGGTTCTGAATGCCTATCATGACCAATCCGAACACTTTGGGGTCCATAAGACAGAGATCACCATCAGAAGGAGATTTTACTGGATTGGGATGCGTGGAGACATCAGCCATGGCAGCTAGGAGATAAAGTGTGGCTCAGAAAATTTCATAGAACCCATAAATTGGACTCCCTGTGGGAAACAGAGCCATACACCATTACTGCTGTCCCTTATCCTGAATGGACGTGTATGAGATACAGAAGGACGGGTTCGAGCCACAGGCGGTTCACCGGAATAGGATAAAAGTGTGCCTGAAAGAAGATATGCTTGGCCCATCTCCTTCTACTCCTCCTACTACTTCTACTCCACCTCCACCAAGGCCGATGAGAGAATATGTGCCGGGAGAAGGAATTCATCCCACTATGGACGTTCCTTTGTTCCCATCTCAGCAGCCTACCATGTATTGGGGTATACCGTTCCCAGCTCCATCCAACCAGCCGCCACTGGTTGCACCACCCAGTCAGTTGCCAGTAGCTGTTGCTCCCTGTCAACCACCATTGGTTGCTACCCCCAACATCAGTCCTGCTCCAGTGACTGCTCCAGGTATTGATGCCACTACTCCACCTGTCTTAAGAGAACCCCTCAGTTCAACCGAAGATGTTGCTTCTGTTTCCAGCCCTCCAGCTGGTTCATCGGGGACTGAAGTTCTTGAAGAATCTTTAAGCGAAGGAACTCCTGACGACTCGGAGGTGGTGTTGCGGCGGTCTCAAAGGACTACACAGGGCAAACTACCCATAAGGTACAAGGACTCACATTTAGTACCTGCACACATAGTACCTTTGATAACCCACTTCAATGCTCTGCCAATCACTTTCCAGTACTCTAGATTACTAACTTAAATGTACTACCTCAAGTTTCTCTAGTACATACACCAAAATAAATATCTCACTTAAGAAAACACTTAGGAATTGTAGCATATTGATACCCAATTCCTGCCACTGTTAGGTACACTTCTTCTTCTCCTTCATTGCGTGTGTGAGATGCTCTGCCTGGCCAGTAGGTGCTCTTGCTAATACAGAATTAAACACGTAATTCTAAGAATAACCTAGTTAGGTTGTTTTTGAAAGTGCTCTAGGGATAAGTAGCGTGTAGCCGATAGACCCTAGCAGCCACCCTTACTGTGACCTAGCTTCCGGCTAGCCAGTATAACCTTATGTGTACTTACAGGTAACTTATTGTTGGCAAAGAAATAAAATGTGTGAGATAATAAAAGTGTCTAAGTCAGCTTGAAACTAAAGATAAATAGAGCTGTGCTAATGTCTAGATAGTCTCATGTATAGAGAGTTATACTAATGTTCAGTTTAGCCTCATAGAATGTGTAGAGAGCTAATAGAATGTCTTAGGAGCTAGCAACTACATGTCAGATAGCTGCCTAATTGTCTAGTAAACTTTTGAATGTATAATAAGTTTCATAAAGTTGTCTAGGAAGCTAGAAACTAAAGGATAGATAGCTTCTTCAAATGTCTAGATAGCATTCTTGTCTAGATAGCACCAATGCCTAGATAGATTCTAATTGTCTAGTCCAGATACTAGTAAGAGTATCAAAAGAATGTAAATGTGTTCAATATTTACTTAGGATGTATAGTGAATTTATAGACCATTCTGTCCTTGTCCTAGTCCCTCTGTCTTAGGGGACAGACGTCGAGGTCTACTTATCTTAAGTAAGGGGGTTTGTGGTGTCCCGGTACCGTATTTTATCCGGTACCTTATATTGTGGGTCCCCATAGCCAGAGTCCCTAGGACGTCGGGGTCCCAATTGTCTAGTTCACCCCTAGTCACCTCTCATCCAGTTGGTAATTGTCCAGTAACCATATAGGATTTGGATGTGTAAGATTGTATAAATGTAAATAAATAGTTAATTACCTGCCCATAGCGTAGCAGGACCTGCGGGTCATGTGGTCTTGTGAACTCTATGGTATTTCTGCTTGAGGACCTTTGGAGGTCCAGTCAATCCCATCACACTGTGTAACAGTGAGTGACAGATGTTCGGACCAATCAGATTAGCCCCGACCCCTGCCCATATAAGGGTGCGGCGGCCATGTTCTCGCTCTCTTGTTCCTGTTCAAGCAAGCAAGAAGCATCTGCGCTGCTGAGATCAGTGAGTCTAGGCCTGAACCTTGCGGCGACAGCCGATAACTTCTAATTTCTGAGTGTATCAATCACCACGCACTCTGCAGGATCACCGGATCTTATCTATCCCCTAAATCCGGAAGGATCTGCAATAACTACCCTAAATTCAGAGACTTTTAATATAATTCAAGGTCTGCAACAATTGTCAGTCTTTGAGATATATGGAGACTGTTTGCCTGAGACTGTCATTGTTCATTGGATGTACTGCAAGCACTTAAGTAAAGTTTGTTCAGGTTCAAGTACCTTGTGGACCTTCAGTCATTTTATTACATGCACCTATTGTTTCTGGGAAGGGCCGTAATAGGCCGGAGAATTACCTCAGCATACTAGCCCTCACCCTGGCATCACGAACTATAGGGTTAACATTAACCCATATCTACTACAACATCCCAACTACCCTACACCCCCCAAGGCTTACCACACATGCTTTTTAAGTCACACTGTTTATGCACTGATTTATGACATGCGTCTTTGTCAAAAGTCAGATAATTATGACTTTTGAACAGCCATTCAGGTCAGGACCAGATGTAGACAGACCTTCTGTGCTGACATAAAAGTGTGCTCCACATTAGCTGTGTAAACATTAGCGGGCATTTTTCAAATAACAAAAACAAAAGTCACACAATGACCCCCCTTAGTGTATTTGGGCCTAATGACCTAGTTTGCCTTCACTTCTGCCAAAAGTATTCTAATAGATGCACAGTAAAGGGGTACTCCTTCCCTAGCCATCTTATCTCCTATCCAAAGGATAGGGGATAAGATGTCTGATCGTGGAGGGTCCTGTCTATGGGGACCCCCGCGATCTCTCTGCTGCATCTGGAGTGTCTGTAGTGTTTAGAGTGTCGGGTGCAGCGCCAGAGGCTCGTGATGTCACGGCTGCTCCCCACTCGTTACATCATGGCCACGCCCCCTTAATGCAAGTCTATGGGATAAACTTGCATTAAGGGGGCATGGCCATAACATCACGAGCGGGGTGTGACCGTGACGTCATGAGCCTCCGCCCTGCATCGCCAGTCATCCAACATGGAGCGAATTTTGCTCCATGTACTGAATGTCTGGGGTGACGCAGACAAAATTGCGGGGTTCCCCAGCGGCAAGACCCCCACGATTAGACATCTTATCCCCTATCTTTTAGATAGGTGATAAGATGTCTAGGGGCAGAGTACCCGTTTAAAACATACCTACTTAATGAAGAACCACATGTCATAATTTGTCTCTAAACGTTTGCATTTTAGTTGATAGTAACATATTTCATAGTCAACTTTTCCTATTTTTAAAGTGACAGTATTTTAATAGTAATTTCCCTGGTATTGTCTAATAAACCAGACAGATGTAGTCCTGTATTTCTGTTCATGGCTTCCACTAATTTACTTGATAAAATCCGCAGTATAATTACACTTCCAATCCAGCACCAAGAATGATAGCTGATATTAATATGCGCCTGATCATGCTTCACTGTAGCATTTCCATAGTTACATTTTTAATATGCAGATGCTAACATATTTTTCTTTAGTAAATTCTCAACATTACATTAAAAAATGAAAAGGATGTTAATAGCGGAGCTTTCATTTACTCCATCAGCACTCTCGTCTGTATTTTGCATTATTACTCAATGGCTTCTGCTGTTTTATTTTAATAGATTTGATGATAGAAAATTTTGCTGATTATGCTATTCATTTGATATTAAATACATCCATCCGAGTGAGGACAGAGCAGTGATAGATTAATAATGTGCTGAAGCCAGGCAGAGTTAGTGCAAAGTAGCAAAAAGGAAAAGAACATTTCTGTAAAGTTAAAATCTGGGTCTATTTTAAGAGCACAAAATACTGTCTGACAAAATGGAAACCCATGGTACTAAAGGGGCTGTTGTAGTGCGTAATGATCATGTGTCCAACTTCAGAAACCTCTATGAATAGCAAATCACCAGGGGAAGCTGGAGACAACCATGCTATAAATCAATGGGATGGGTATTCTCATGGTCTTCCAGCTCCCCTGGCCTGTTTGGTGTGACTGCTGGTGGTCGGGAAGCTAAAAACATTAGCTGCCCATTATTTGGGTGAAATTTATCATTGGTGTAGGCAAACAATTTTTGGCCACCTTAATTTTGTTTGGTTCTAATGTGTATGTGCACCAAATTTATTAAAAGGTCGCAGGTACACATTTCTTGAAATTTCACTTTTGTGGTTTACTCCTTAGGCCAAATTTTAGGCCTTTTTTTTTCTACAGCACAAAAATGTGCAACTTTTCTACACACAAGCTAAGTCATGCCTAGGCTGATGTATATTTGCTACTTTTTGGATGAGTTTGAACAATAATTTCTGCCAACATTTAAAAAGTTGCAGTTGATAAATCAGTGACAACTGCAAAAAGCTAACTATGCCACACTATATTTAAAGGGGGACTCCTGGGGAAAAAACATTTTTTTCAAATACATTTTTTTTTCACATCCACTGGTGCAAGAAAGTTAAACAGATTTGTAAATCACTTCTATTTAAAAATCTTAACCCTTCCAGTACTTATCAGCTGCTGTATACTACAGATATACTGCAGAGAAATTTGTGAAGTTCTCTCCAGCCTCACAACAATGCTCTCTGCTGACACCTCTGTCCATGTTAGGAACTGTCCAGAGCAGGAAAGGTTTTCTATTGGCATTCGGTTGTAATCTGGACAGTTCCTGACATGGACAGAGGTGTCAGCAAAGAGCACTGTTGTCAGACAGAAAATAAATTCTCATATTTCTTTGTTTTATACAGCAGCTAGTCAGTACTGGAAGGATCAAACATTTTTAATAGAAGTCATTTACAAATCTGTTTAACTTTCAGGCACCAGTTGATTTGAAAACATTTGTTTTCTACTTGTTTCCACCGGAGTTCCCCTTTAAGTTGTTTTCTTGAACGAGTGTATATACATTATGCAGAATTTTATGACTTTTTACCAAGAAAATAACAGTATAAAACCAATGATAACCCACCCCCCCCCCCTTGTGTAATACTCAATATACATTAATAGGGGTTGAGTAAACAGTGTAGCATGTAAACAGTGTGGCAACTCACAGCAACTAATTATGGATGTTTTGTCTTCTTGACCACTTCTGTCTGGCTAGAGGGGGCTAGAGACAGATGTGGGTCTCAGGCATGTGATGTTATTGATGGGAAATTTTTGGCATATCCTGTGGATAATCTAGAAATGTCATAATTGCATAATTTTTTCAGTGTCACTCCACAAATAAATATATATTTACATATGGTACAATGTATAGCAACAAAATAAAGTGGGAAAATACAAGCTTAGTAGGCGAGGGCAGTGTTCTATGAAGGATAATTGAGCAAGTTTTCAAAAAAGTTTGGTTCATGATGAACAGATTCTCTGCGAACTAGAAATGCGATAAGTCTCAAAACACACACACATATATATATATATATATATATATATATATATATATATATATATACAGTAGACCCCCCGCCACTATACTATATGCTGCATCGCTAGGTCACACAGATCCATCAATGCAGCCATGGGCATAGGAGTCAGTCAGCCCTACCATCCATTGCCTCCTGCCACCAGTGCAACTTTGAACAGTATGTTGAAAGTAGGCCATGGCCACTGCCCCGCCTGCAATGTGAAAAAAAAGAAGACGCAGCCTGGCTGCTCAAGATTTCTACATTGAACAAGGGGAGTATGTCTTTTGCTATTTTTGGGAGAGAGATACCCAGCTGCTTACCTACTTGACTGTATTCCAATCTACCTAATTGACTGTCTTTTGACCTACCTGACTGTCTTTATACCTATCTACCTACCTACTCCACTACCTACCTACCTGGGTATCTATCTACCAAACTATCTGGCTATCTAGCTATGTACCTATCTGGCTATCTATCTACCTACATACCTTGATTTATTTATACCTACCTAGCTACCTACCTGGCTACCTACCTGACTATCTACCGCACTACTGAACAATCTAGCTGCCTACTTACCTGAATGTCTTCCTACCTACCTGGCTAGCTATCTTCCAAGCTACCTGGCTAGCAATCTACCTGGCTACTTAACTACCTGGCTACCAACCTTCATACATGGCTAGAAACCCATCTACCTTCCTTCCTGGCTATTTATCTCTCCATCTAGCTACCTTATAGCTGGCTATTTCCTGGCTACCAACATGCCTAGCTAACAATCAATCTATCTACCTACCTACCTTACTACCTAGCTATCTATCAACCTACCTATCTAGCTAGTGGAATAAAATGGGGACCTTTTCACCTTTTGGGGACCTAGTTATTTTTTAATCTACTATGTGGAGTAGTGTTTCCTAACCAGTGTTCTTGAAGATGTTGCAAAACTAAAATTAGCATGCAGGGAGTTGTAATTTTGCAGCAGCTGTAGGCACCCTAGTTGGGAAACCTTGCTGCGGGCGGGCATGTAGGATATAGCTTGGAAGAATGAGGGACATGCTAAGAAAGAGGAGCATGAAAAGGGAAGGAAGACATGCTGAGGAGGGGGTAACTAAATGTTTCCCAACCACTATGCCTACAGATGTTGCAAAGCTAAATCACCCAGCATTTCTGGACAGCACTCGGCTGTCTGGGCATGCTGGGAGTTCTAGTTTTGCAGCAACTGGAGGCATCTTGGTTGGAAAACACTGAAATGGAAGGATTGGGGACACTGTGTGGAAGCATGGGGTACATGCTGATTGGGAGATTGGTGTGGATGAATGGCAACATCCTGAACTGTCATACCTTCCACCGTCCCAGAAAGGCCTCCACATGTCCCTCATTTAACTGTAAATGCCACATGTCCCACATTTAACAGTTAAATGTGCCGCTCACTGGGAAGTGTGACAGGGTGAATAGCCATTGGCTCTTCACCCTGTCAATCACTCTTGTGCCCATGGCTACAGTAAGCCAAGCAGATACAAGAGGAAATAAGAAACAAAGAGGCTGTGCGGAGGGAGCCAACAGAGGAAGAGGAGCTGAACAGTGGAAGGTAAGCATGGCAGGCAGGGGAGGTGCCTGTAGTGTGGGGGAGAGGTGGTCGTTGTTACTGTCAGTACTGCTGCCACCCTTGGGTGTGGGTAAAGCTGCCTATTTAATGTGGGGGGCATCTGCTGCCTATCTAATGTGGGGGGACTGCTGCCTACCAAATGTGGGGGAACTGCTGCTGACCTAATGTGGGGGACTGCTGCCTACCTAATGTGGGAAAAACTGCTGCCTACCTAATGTGGGGCCCAGCTATTTAGGGAATTTACCTACAGGAGCAACTCTCTCTGGAGGGGCCCTGCCTACTCGGGGCACTTATTTTATGGGGGAAACTACCTGACAGACTCTGTCTACCTACAGTAGTGCTCTAACTTCCTAACGAGTGGGACTTACTGACTTTTACCCAACCCACATACCTACCCACTTTACTATGTGGCACACAAAGGGGGGCATTATTACGGTTTGGGGCATTATTGGTCTTTGGAAAATGCAGAGCCTGAAATGTTTTTCCTACAGGTTCCATAGAGAGAAGTCATATCTGGAAGAAATCATCATGATGGTCTGGGCCAGATGGAGAAGAAAAAGGAAAGTGATCGACTCCAATCAGAGAAGATGTTACCTAATATAACTGTATATAATCACTTATATTGTATGTTGTAGTAATGATGTGGCTGTTGTCAGTCTGTCACCTGTAAGGAGATCTGATCTTATCTAGGTACCCCTGGTACCGAACTTCGGTGGTTAGCTTGATTTAAGTCTTTATCTGGATCCAGGAGAATGAATCTACCAGAAATAACACGTAACAACAGTTTGTCTGGTCAAATTCACTCTAGTTTATTCAGTAGCCCGTAAGCACATAATATAGGGGGGGGGGGTTGCACCCCTCCTTCCGTCACTCAAATATTTGGTATAATCTCTAGCCTATAATATTAGGTATACGGAGGTTTCTGAGAGAATTCATGGGAGAGACAGATGATCGAGAAAGCCATAACACATGTAAGAATAGGAAGTCCTAATATGGTTAATTAACCTTTGCGGCTACATTCCTAGCAAAGAGATAACATTAAATGCTGACAGGATAAAGACACTGTGTGATGGGTACATACAATACAGTAACCCCTTCAATCCCCTCTTAGAACCTTATATTATTTTATACTATACGGTTCTCCTTTTTTTTAACTTCCTTTCTCTGTAGAGTTTTAGGTATTGCATGTATCCACTGGGTGTAGTGTCTTCATTAGCCAATGAGGGCGAGGCCTGGTAAAATGTGGCCGTGGCATTGGCGACTCCCTTTTCTAGCAAACTCCTAATACATGGTTTCACACATAGAGAAAATGCAGCAATAACTATAATGATTACAAAAATTATAATAGCTAATTGTGTTAATGCATGTTTCCAGTTAGTAAACCATCCAAAATATTGATCCCAGGGATCTGTAATACCTGAGTTCTTTTTTAGTTCGGCAGACGGGTCCTCTAACTTTTGTATTGCAATAGCTACTTTACCATTGGGACCAGTGTTGTTAGGTATGAAGGTGCAGCATGATGTAGGATCCACAAGCACTTTGCACACCCCACCTTTTTCTGCCAGAATCATATCTAAGACCATTCTGTTCTGAAATGTCATAATGGAATCAGCTTGGAGCTGCTCTGCAACACCTCGTAACGCATCCCTTGTGTAGTTTACAAACCTTTGTTGATTATAGTAAATGTAATTAATCCAGTCTACATTTTTGTTCACAGTGATTATAGAAATAATAGATTCAAAGCCCACAGCTACTTGATTCCTGGCTTTGAACTCATCAGGGACCCCTCTTGGGACCCCTATCGTGTCTATGTATACATGTGGATCGAAGCTACCTGCAGGTGTTGACCTCTTTATCCTTTTTGTGGCAGAGTTTACGTGTTCTCCCCCTTCTGTGAATATGTGAATGTTCATAATGGCTTTAGCTAGAGCACACTCTCCTTTCCACTTGCCCTCTAGCTTGAACCTTATTTTACCATCGCCATGGATCCAGTAAATGTCACCTATTGAAAAAACTTGGTTCTGAGTGAGTGACACTTCTACAGAGCTATAACTAGCACAATATCTCTTTGTAAAGTTCTTTCTATTGATATCTTCCTTTTCTCCCCTATAGCATGTGTAATTCCCTGGGTATATGTGTATACCTGCCCCTGAGTGTGGGGTCTCTGTTAGCAAAGGGTATTTCATTTTCCAGGTCAGGTTCCGCAATCAGTGTCATTATTAGAAATTAACTGCCAGAACTCATGGAGACTTTCGTTTAGTTGGGGGTCAGGGCTGTCTGCCCCCGTTTGTACCCCTTCTTCGCCTAGTTGGGGGTCAGGGCTGTCTGCCCCCGTTTGTACCCCTTTTCCGCCTTTTTCGAGGTCAAGGTTGTCTGCCTCCGTTAGTACCTCTCTTTTCTTTAACAGCTTGATCCTTGTGGCGTGGATCCAGGTGGGTGACTGCTCAGTGAGGACCGCTGTTCTGGTGATGGCCTTGGTGAGTTGTCCGTAGATGAAGCTCCCCGGCTTCTTTCCCTTCTGGAGGGCCTTGACAATCACCTGGTCTCCTACCCGGAATGGGTGAGTTGGTTCCTGTGGAAGAGAGGGAGATTTACAAGCAACTTTTTCTTCAGTTTTACTGAGGACCTTGATCAGATTAATAACATACTCATCTCTGATCAGGTTCAAATCCCCTTCCTGTATCACTAGGGGGCGCTGTGCCCAGGGTGTAGGGAAGGGCCTACCCATTAGCATTTCAAATGGTGACAACCCTAGCTTCTTATTAGGTGTCATTCTGATCTCTGCAAGTATTATGGGCAGGATTTGTTTCCATTTTTCAAATGTTCCAGCAGTGGCCTTCCTAAGTTTGTCTTTCACTGTTCTGTTCATCCGTTCCACGACCCCTGAACTCTCTGGGTGATATGGAATATGGAATAATTTCCACTCCACCTGTAACAGTCTTGCTATCTCCTTCTTGAGCTTTGAGGTAAAGGCCGGCCCACGGTCTGATTCAATGACCAGAGGACGGCCCCACCTTGGGACTATCTGTTGGGTCAGGATTTTGGCTGTAGTTTTAGCATCCTCTGATTTTGTAGGAAAGACTTCTGGCCATCTGGAGAACATGTCCACTATCACTAATGCATATTCCTGTTTCCCTTTTGTTTTAGGTATATGCGTGTAATCAACCTGCAAGTGAGTGAATGGTGTAGTGGGGTAGTCAAGGTGTTGGTGAGGAATCATCAATGGGTTGTTAGGATTGTTTCTCAAACATGTGATGCATCTGTGTATGTAGACTGTGACTAACTGCTTGGCATCAGTGATGTGGAAACATCAGTAGAGAGACTCAAGGTTGAGAATGGAAAAGCATGTGAAGCAGCGTGAGGAATGTAGGATTAGCAGAGCTGAAACTGTATAAAAATGTGCAATGAAGACAGATGCGTTGTGTTTTGGTATACACGGCTTCCCCTCTTTGCAGATCAATCCTGTTTTTGGATTTTTCAGCAAAATTGGACAGCACCAATCTTTGTGCTGACATGTGCTGTGTATGTACACCTTTGAGTAAGCCTACAACATCATGTGTGGTGTGCAGGAAGGTCAAGTGTCCCAGGGTAATAGGAGTTGTCAGTTCTACCATCATTGCACAGGCTGCAAGGGAACGCAGACATGCCGGCATCCCCTGTACAGAGGTGGGCATCACCTTTGAGAAAAATGCACAAGGACGTAACTTGCCTCCATGTTCTTGTGTCAGTACCCCCGCCATGGTTTTACAATTTTGGTGTGCAAACATGTGAAAAGGCATTTTATAGTCAGGGAGGCCAAGCCCCGGACTTGACATGAGCGAACATTTCAAATAATCAAATGCATCATACATTCCAGGAGACCATTTCACCAAATCTGGACTCTGTTCCAGAGTGGCTTGCCTCAGAACATTGTCATAGTAGGAGCAATCAGGGATCCATTGTCTACAGTAGTTTATCATACCAAGGAAGGAAAGCATTTCTTTCTTGGTGTGCGGGGTGACCAGGCCCGCAATAGACTTGACCCTTTCTGTGCTGATTCTCCTTTCTCCCTTCGTGAGGACAAACCCTAAATATTTCACCTGCGTTTTACACCATTGCATTTTCTTAAGCGCCACTTTGTGACCACATCCTGAAAACCATTGTAACAGTGATAAACCATCCTGAATGCTGGCCTCCGCTGACATGCTACATAACAACAAATCATCGACATATTGCAGCAGCACAGAACCTTGGGAGGAGTACCATGGTTTTAATGTGGCTTGGAGGACTATGCTGTACACAACAGGTGAATCAGCATATCCCTGGGGCATTCTGCACCCGGTCAGTTGACGTCCTTCAAAGGAAAAAGCAAAAAGTGGTCTGGTCACCTTATCAACTGGGATAGAAAAGAAAGCATTCTTCAGATCTATCGCACTGAAATAGACAGCATCTGCAGGAATGGCAGAAAGAAGTGAATTGACATCTGGAACAATAGGAGCAATAGGCACAATGATGTTGTTTATTGCCCTCAAATCCTGTACAAAGCGGGTAGTACCATCTGTCTTTGTCACTGGATTGACGGGCGTGCTGTAGGGTGAAATCACCTCTTCCAGGATTCCTTTTTCTAGGAATTCTTCTATCATTGACCTAAGTCCATCAAGTTTTTCTCTTGAAAGAGGGTATTGTTTCTGATATACAGGTGTACTGCCTTCCCTTAGGGTAGCTTTGTATGGTGTGCAATCAATGAGCCCTGTGTCATAGTCCCCATTTGCCCACAGTGATGGGTCTATGTCCCCTAGCTCTGGGTGTTCCTGTATGTTTGTAAAAATCAGTGGAGTTACAATGGGCAAAGCATCAGAGTATATACTGA
This sequence comes from Hyla sarda, assembly GCF_029499605.1. Taxonomy (NCBI): domain Eukaryota; kingdom Metazoa; phylum Chordata; class Amphibia; order Anura; family Hylidae; genus Hyla; species Hyla sarda. Next base: position 113,953,477 of record NC_079192.1, read on the forward strand.
TACCGTTGTTTTCAACTGTGAGCTGCAATCCCAGCTTTACAAACAGATCTCTCCCAAGAAGACTCACGGGACACTCAGGTATAATGCTGAAAGTGTGATCTGTAATGTATTCCCTGTCAATGGTCTCTAGATCTATGGGCTTTTTATAAGATGCTGTCCTGCTGTTAGAAAAGGGGAAAACATTTTAACTTCTTCACTTACTTCTTGTTTATCAGACATACTGCGGGTCTGGACCCCCCCACTAGTAACTCCTTGAGCACCAGCGTCCTTATCTCTTCCTGCAGCTCCCTTCAATCATGCTAATTCTGCTAAAGGTTGTGGCTGGGGAGCTCTCCTAGTTATGACTGCTGTGACTGCATCTTCTTCATCTGGAGTCAACACTGGGTACTGAGGCACTACTGGAGGGGGTCTGTTATACAGTGAAGGGGGTGGTGGTGGAAATTTCTGGTCTCTCCCTTTCAAACTTATTTCCCGTTCTATCTCATGAAGGGACCTATCATCTTTGGGACAGCTGTGGTTCTTAATCCTTTTCTTATTACCTGCATCATACCAATGGGGGGCTATTTCTAGCCACTGTTCCCCTCCCTCGGACATATAATCCATGTCCCAGGAAGGGTCCGCATCGAAATGCGGCCAGGCTGCCTTATCACCCAGACATAGTCCTTTGACCATATCTATATGATACACACTATTGTCACCGTCTCTGGGGATTGGATCTGCAGCATCCATTACCTCAGTCCAGCCTGCTAAATCGTCTACCCATGGATTGATCAGGTAATAGTGGTCCAGGCCTCTTCCAGTGTAGCCCTGCCTCTAGCATTGACATCACTAGAGACAGAGCTAGGATACAATGGATACACCTGCCGCAGAAATACTGATTTCGGCATCTGCAAAAACGATGAACCTTTTCATGTGGATTTCGCTCGGAAATGTATTGCCGTCTATGGAGACAGCATGTTTCCAAGTTGTCCAAGTGCAAATGTGTGGAATCTGTGGCCCAGTTTTCCGGGCAGACATTCCGCACATTTTACACCATGTGAACATAGCATTAGGAGCAGCTAAACACAAAAGATCCAAGTATAATGGGGAGATTTATCAAAGGATTTAGACTGGTTTTTCCTGTCTAAATTTGTCGCACAGAAAGTCATGCAAAGTTTTTGCGACTTTTGCTTTAGAGGATTTTTAGAACATGATGCATTCTAGTCTATTTTAGATGGAAAAATGCATTGGTGCTGAATTTATCAAAAGCGACTTTTCAGCGACAAGTAACATCGGCTGAAAGTACGCCGAAATGTCAGACCATGCTGGAGCAGGTTTAAATATAGTCTAAAGCATAGATCCCGAAGTCCATACGCAGAATTTATCAAGAGCATTAGACCAGCCTAATGCTCTGTAGTTTGGTCTATATTGATGCGGGACATATAGTTTTGATAAATCTCCCCCAATACCTTTGCAATAGGATTTACTATTTAACCATTTTCATGCCTGTTCCTTGAACAGCTCTGTATATGGATTAATTTGTTTCTGCATGCAGTGCTATTTGAATGCATTGTGCTTCAAGATATTCATACATTTACAGTAAGAACTTGAACGAATGATATACACTTCTGTAGTCTGCCCTATTAATCCTATAACAACAGTAATTGAAAATTCTATGTTGTGAGAGACAGATGTGGGAAAGAACATAGGGGGTTGTTTATCATTGTGTTCTATTCCTTTCTTGTCTACATCTGTGAATTTTGTTTACTTTTGCACTAATTGCATTTTTTTTTACCTTTTGGTACGGATGACAAATGCAGTGGTAACAAATTTACTATCTGCGTGTTTTTAAATTTTGCACAAATTTTCCCGCAAATTGTGGGAAAAAAAATGCAAATCTATCTCCTGACCAGATCTAAAAAAGATTACTATTCCTGTCTGTTTGCAAAAAAATAAAAAATAAAAAATCATCAGCCAGAGTAAAAGAGGGGAGGGATGGAGGGAGAGAGAGAATAAGGTAGAGAATAAGAACGTTTTAAGACATAAAAAGTTAAAAATTTAAAAAATGTGCAAAGGAAAAGTAAAGCAGTTGTCCACATAAAACAATCAGATATATTTTTTAAGGTACTAGAAAGGAATGGTAAAGATGTAAGAAACAATAAGATTGTTAACAACGGGCAAAATCTAACAATTTCATGTGCCCAAGATGAAAAAAATATCTGACAAAGTGATGATAACAAAATAAAAAATAAAAGTGAATGGTTAAAAAAATATATATATTTATCTATAATCTGTTCAACCAAAACCTCCGTCTCTCGAACAATAATTTTTGTTTCCTGACCTGCGGCAAGGTAAATCACTATTCAAATGTGAGATTCTCTTTACAGACCTTCTTTTAGATATTAATTTGCCTTAAAATTTTAACTAAAACAAATAAAGCCAATCACACAGATAAACAAGCTCCTCAGAAGCCTGGTAAACATAATCTGAAAGCGCCGGTAGAAAATGATCTGGGTGCAGATCTGCGTGAAATTTATCATGGTCACTGCGACAATATGATACATTTGGAGCAGCACCGCTATAGAAAAAGGCATCTAGACAAACAACAAAAATGATCTAGCCAAGACTATTATTAATAAATAACCCCCACAATGTTTAGGGCTACAAAGGCTATAGCATATGTGAGTCTAACCTAATCCAATATTGACAGAGGCTACAATGTAGCACTTAGCATGGCCAATTAGGGGTTAATGGAAATCTGTGCTTTTATGCTACCATAAACCTGACCCTGCTGTCATCATATTGAGGCTTCACAGGTTGACTGAAGAAAGAATAATGCTCTGTCAATAGCATACACCCTAGTTCAGTGTTTCCCTACCAGTGTGCCTGGTATGAAAACGACAGCGTGTTGGGAGTTGTAGTTTTACAATCTGGATGCACATTGGTTAGGAAACAATGCCCTTGTGGTTTATGATCCTAGATTTTCACAGTACCAGAAGTGACCATTAGAGGACTGTGTCAAACAACAACACATGAATAGTACAGTTAGAACTAATATTACAGTAGATCACTGCATGCTTGTCGTCTGCCTTCCACAGGTGTTTGAACCAAAATATAAAGAGGGAATGGGATAAGACGTCACCCCTCTAGGTGACACAGATATTAGTGCCCTTGGAGAAAAATTGGAAGCATGTACTAGTATAGGAATCTACCAATGAGGTGCAAAATAATACTGTATTTATTATAAAATGTAACTTTTACTAGATACTGTTTAAAATAACATAAATAATTACACACCGGCAATTAGTGCAATACACAATTATAATTACATGAAATCTAAAAAATACAAAAAAGGCCTCAGCAATTGTGAACAAGGCTAAAATATACTTGTTAGATAACAAAAGATGGTGTCAGCAGACGGGCGGACTGGGAGGGGAAAAGGATATAGGTGAGTAACCTGACCATAGATATACCCTGCCAACTCTAACCCTTACCCTCACCAACCATAAGTGTGGATAGGGAAAGGGATGAGGATACCACAGTTTTGATGCATTTAATTAGTGGCGACAATAGGAAAGGTGTAAGACCAGATGCTGAAGGAATGATGTGGATTTAGATTGCTGTCACAGTTCATATTAATGGTTGGCCCAGACTAAAAAGAAAAGAGCGGCATTGTGTTTTGGCACCAAAGCAGAAATTCATCTAAAAATTATAGAAAAAATGTCCACAGTTTTGTGTTTGTGATGTCATACAGTCATATGAGTGTGCTTCATCATGTGCCGAAAAACAAATAATGAAATATAACAATTGTAAAGACAATCAGGGCAATTGTATTGTTAGAAATAGTTATAATTTAGGACATATTGTAGTTGCCAAGAGGTTAGTATAATTCATACTTACCAAATCTCCTAGAGTGTATGGGGAAATCTCCCATAAAAGGGTGTCAAATCTGCCCCACATACTCATCTCTCCTGTTCCTTTCCTCTACTACAGGACATGGATATCATCCATGCTTGATAAGGGCACCTTCTGCCGAAATGTTGCATCCTTGTTGTAAACACGGCACAATCAAATTTTAGCCCGGATTTTAGCTCGGATTTCTGGAGTGCTGTGACTCTATATACTTTTTGTTGAAACCATTGTATGTTGAGACCATAACTCTATAGAAACCTGGTTATTGATTGTGAAGCCCCAAAATGTCACAAAAATAGGAAAAGGTGGGGATTAAAGAAAAATAAGTAAATTACTAATACAGATAAAGCCAGTCCAGCTGCTGGGACTGTAGAGGACAGGAGCTTCTTCAGGGTCCTGTACAGTACACACGATGACCTATAAAAGTAAAATGGAGCTGCCCCCACCTGGTGTCCAAATGAGCAGCTAACTGGGGCACAGGTAAAGAGTAGTATAGGACATGTAGTCCCTCCCTGTACTGTAGGGAGTAATGCATCTGAAAAGAGATGACCTCTCAGTCTTCCATTTACAAGTGTTCTTCATTTATTAGCTGTTCCTGGCTTTTAATTCAGTTATTGCAGTAAAAATCTGAACTTGTGAACACACCCTAAGGATAAGCTATAAGTTCTAAATGACCAAATAAACCCTTTAAATGACTCCCACCTACTACCTGTCTTGTTTAAAGAGGATTTGTCTATCATGGGAGTTCATCTTCAATGCATCTCCCATGTAATGGATATGCTAGCGTGTGCAAAGAAAGCCCATAATATCAGCAATGCTATGTAGCAGCACAAGAAAAGACACAATATGGTGTGACTCAACGTTAAAGGGGTATTCAAGCTTTATACATCTTATCCCCTATCCAAAGAATAGGGGATAAGATGTGTGATGGCAGGGGTCCCGCCGTTAGGGACTCCCGCAATCTTGTTGCAGCCTCCGGCATTCTGTGCCGGGTGCTGCCTCCAAGATGGGAATGTTACATCACAGCCACACCCCCTAGTGATGTCACGGCCACCACGCACCCTCCCATAAACATGAATGGAGGGGCATGGCCATGATGTCACGTCCCCGTCTCGGAGGCAGCGCCTGGCAAAGAATATCGGGGGCTGCAACAAGATTGTGGGGATCCCCAATGGCTGGACCCCTGCAATCATTCATCTTATCCAAAATCTTTTGGATAGGGGATAAGATGTATAAAGCCAGAATACATAGAGACTAACTGACATTTGTAGATTATGAAGCTTAATAGACCACATTTAAGAAACACACAGTTTATGGATTTGCTGCCCAGTATTAGTCAATTCAACAGTCTGTGAATATCTATCATTTGTAAAGGGAAAAGTTCCAATTATGCACTTAAAAAGTTGTTGCTGAGCAACCATAGGTCTGTAAAAAGCCGGTGTAATGCGATGCAGGTTACCATCCACTCCTGTTAACATCTTTGCAGCATCTAAAGAGAACACACATGAACAATAATGAAACACTTGAAAAGCTGTGTCGAGCCTTTGCCTGGATGTTACCTGTTGATTCTGTGCATAACTTAAAAGAGATTTATAGAATGAAAGAACATCTTTTTTACAAGTAGCTGTCCAAATAATGGAGACTATGTCATGCTGGACTCTACAAAGTCTGATAGCATAATTGCAATGCATCTAAGATTTAACATTGAACCTTTATTCACTTACTAAATAAATTACACAACAGTAGAAAAATTACTAAATAATGTCAAAAAATAGGTTTTTTTAAATACATTTTCAACTTTTGTAAAAATTGAAGCTTAAGCCAAAATGTATAGAATAGAACATGCTATATATCAATTGCAACAAGAAAGAAGGTTGTGGAGCACTCACGCGATGAAAGAAGGTTGTGGAGCACGCACAGGAATCCTGGCTGGATCTAAATAGCTAGTCCTAGTTATAGCATAATGCAGACAAATAATCCCAGTGTGTTGTATAGAAACAGTTGTCAATAATTTTCTTTTTATGCAGCAGCAGGGTGTCGTCATGCAGTAGAAACAAACAAGTAGAACAAATCAAATGGCATTGTTATTGGTATGCACATTTTGCATGGTAACAAGGCAAGGTTCTAAACCCTCAGTATTCTTATTACTTTAAGTTACTATAAGATATATATTTATTTATCATTTCCTGGTTTACCAGGAATAGAAAACCAGACCTACTTTCTTCCAAAAACAGCGCCACGCCTGTCCTCAGGTTGTGTGTTGCATTGCAGCTCAGTTTCATTGAAGTGAATGGGGACATTTTGTAACACCACACACAACCTGAGGACATTTTTTGGTAAGAGATTAACTCTGTCTTTCTTTTCTTGGACAACCCCTTTAAATGGCTATAAACATATTTGCCACCATATTACTCTTCAAACATAGCATGCATAAGAGATAAGAAGGGGATATCACCAGTTAATGCTGAAAGTATAGTAGCCGAATGGTTAGACAATAGTTAAAATAATTGTGATATCTTATTATGAAGGGGACAGCATGTAATTACAAAGCACTATTTATAGCCGTTGACTTTGTGTATCAGCAATATGCCATATTTTTCGCCATATAAGACGCACTTTTTCTTCCCCAGGGGGGGGGGGGGAAGTTGGTGCGTCTTATACGGCGAATACACACCTATTTCGGCAGTCCCTGCGGCCGGTCCCTGATGGCCGGGACACGCGGCTAATACAGGACATCACCTACCGCTGCGTCTGAAGCGAAAGTGACACTAACATGGCTGCTCAGTCGAGCTGTTCGGGACCGCTGTGGTGAAATTGCGGAGTCCAGAACAGCTTACAGGACACTGGGAGGGACCTTACCTGCCTCCTCGGTGTCTGCTCCGTGCCGGGATCCCCTGCATGGCCGGCGCTCACCTTTGACATCATCACGTCGTCGCGCACGCCGACCCATCATCCAATAGGAGCGGCGTGCATAGCGACGTGATGACAGCGACGGAGAGTGTGGATCCCGGGGAAGAAGGTGTCCGGAGCATCGGGGACACCACGGGGATGCGGGGACACCATGGGGACGCGGTGACAGCGATGGAGCGACATCCAGGGCAGCGGTGACGAGCGGTGACGGGTCCAGAGTAGCGGGGACACGTGAGTATTACCTCCTATACCAGTGGTCTTCAACCTGCGGACCTCCAGATGTTGCAACACTACAACTCCCAGCATGCTAGGAATTGTAGTTTTGCAACATCTGGAGGTCCACAGTTTGAAGATCACTGTTGGGTTCAGAATCTTTTTTTTCTAGATTTTGCACCTTTAAAATTGGGTGCGTCTTATATGCCGGTGCATCCTATAGGGCGAAAAAATACGGTACATCTGGATAATAGGAAAAGTATCTAGATAAAATAGCTTGCCCTAACTTCTTGTGTTGTACTCAGCTGCTGGAACTTGTCAAAGCTGCAATGGCATTCCCAGTTTTTCAATGAGAAAAAAAACTATAATGTACATCTGTAATGTGACCTCATGATCAATACACAGTTTTTCTTTTCTCTGTATAGATAAAGCCTGTTAAAGCTGTGAAAAACTATTACAAAACATAAAACACATCAACTTTGCCTTATACCGTGTGCAGCTGTTGTCAATTAGGGGTCCTCATGAGCCCCATCCAGCGCTGCAGCTGTACAGTCTGGTACAGTTAACACGGTGTGTGGCAGCTAAACAGTGTTAAATCACTATTATTGTTGCGGAAGGAAATAAAATGAATTTGCACTAGCCAACAACACACAACTAGTAAAATCCCAAGAAACTGGAAATCTCACAATCCTGAATCAGGAACATTTTATATATCGCAATTTTAAAGGGGTTATCCGGTGACTTATAAAATATATATATATATATATATATATATATATATATATATATATATATATATATATGCATATTTGTGAGATGTAACCTGTGTCTTCTGCTTGTGAGCTTAGATTTGCTTTGGACTTGATAAAGGGATAAAGGGAGGAACCCCGAAAGCTTGTCTCTACAAAATGCTGTTAGTCCAATAAAAAAGGTATTACAAGATACTGCAACATTTTATGATATATATATATATATATATATATATATATATATATATATATATATATCATTTTAAAAAGGACACCTACAGGCACTCAACAGAACCTTTTGACTTATAATGGGGTCTGTCATATTCTGGTAAGGTGTCTGTCAGTGTGATCGTTGCTATTTTTATAGTCCAAAAAATAAAGGTCTGGCCGCAATATAAACATATAAATAAAGATGAGCAAACTTTTTAAAAGTTTGTTTCTGCCAGTTCGACTAACTCTGGCAAAAACCTCTAGTTCTGATCAAACTAGTTCTGTCTGAACCTGTACTTCACCAATAGCCCAAAAATGTGTGTATAACACTGTCTACGTTCTATACCAAAGAAGAGACGTAAAAAATTCTCTGGACAGTCCCTAACACGGACAGAGATGTCACAAGAGAGCACTGTGGTCAGACAGAAAAGAACTATACAACTTCCTCTGTATTATACAGTAGCTGATAAGTACTGGAAGGATTAAGATTTCTAAATAGAAATAATTTACAAATCCATAAAAAAAATTTGGGCATCAGTTGATTTAAAAACATTTGTTTTCCACTGGAGTACCCCTTTAAGCTGTTGGGAGAATACAGCATATCAAAACAGCCATTATAAGTGCTGCAGATCCTTTTAATAGTTTTTTTAGGGGTATATATTAAGCTTCAAGAAGCAGAAGAATGTTTTAAAAAATATTTTAGGGTGGCCTCTAGTAAGGAGTTTCCCCCGATAGGGGGTAATCCATTAAAGGTTGTATGATTATATAGTCCAAAGCAAAAACGTGTTGTAAAGTCCTGTTACCTGTATAGTTATGAAGCTTTATGAATAAACCTACTAAAGTTGGAGAACAGCCTATGGATCATCTTTCAGTTGCTTCTATTTTACACATTACCAAATCCCAGGGGGAAGTTGAACAGATTTAAAGGGGTAAATGAACTGATACCAGAAAGTCAAACAGATTTGTAAACTTACTTATTTTTAAAAATCTTATTCCTTCCAGTTGTATGCTCCACAGGAAGTTCTTTTCGTTTTGAATTTCTTTTCTGTCTGACCACAGTGCTCGCTGCTGACACCTCTGTCCATTTTAGGAACTGTCCAGAATAGGAGCAAATCCCCATAGCAAACCTATCCTGCTCTGGACAGTTCCTGACATGGCCAGAGGTGTCAGCAGAGAGCACTGTGGTCAGACAGAAAATAACTTCCTGTGGAGCATGCCAAAACTGATAAGTACTGGAAGGATTATGATTTTCAAATAGAAGTGATTTAATAATCTGTTTTACTTTCTGGCACTAGTTGATTAAAAAAAAAATGTTTTCCAGTGGAGTACCCCTTTAAGGCAAAATTAAATTTAAAGTTCCACCAACATAAATGGCTATGGGTAAACACATGGTACCAAGTGGTAACTAATAAAACAAAAGCACAGACACCTGTGTGTGTCAGTAATTGTCCAGAGCTCCCCATAGCAAACCTCTCCTTGGGTCAGACTGTTAAGAACTGCACAACTTCCTCCGGAGTATACAGGAACTACCGTATTTTTCGCCGTATAAGACGCAATTTTTCTTCCCCAAAACTGGGGGGGAAAAGTCGGTGCGTCTTATACAGCGAATACACCCCTATCGCGGCGGTCCCTGCGGCCATCAACGGCTGGGACCCGCGGCTAATACAGGAAATCACCGATCGCGGTGATGCCCTGTATTAACCCTTCAGACGCGGCGATCAAAGCTGACCGCCGCGTCTGAAGGGAAAGTGACCCTAACCTGGCTGTTCAGTCGGGCTGTTCGGGACCGCCGCGATTTCACCGCGGCGGTCCCCAACAGCCCGACTGAATAGCCGGGTTAGTGCTTACAGGACACCGGGAGGGACCTTACCTGCCTCCTCGGTGTCTTCTCCGTTCAGGGATCCCCTGTATGGCCGGCGCTCTCCTTCCTCGTCATCACGTCGTCGCGTACGTGCGTCGGCGTGAGTAGCGACGTGATGGCGGCGACGGAGAGCGAGGATACCCGGCCGGCAGCAGAGACGTTCCGGAGCGACGGGGACACGGCGACAGCGATGGAGCGACATCCAGGGCAGCGGTGACGGGTCCGGAGCGGCGGGGACAGTGAGTATTACCTCCTATGCAGTGGTCTTCAATCTGTGGACCTCCAGATGTTGCACAACTACAACTCCCAGCGTGCCCGGACAGCCAACGGCTGTCCGGGCATGCTGGGAGTTGTAGTTTTGCAACATCTGGAGGTCCGCAGGTTGAAGACCACTATTGGGTTCAGAATCTTTATTTTTTTAGATTTTGCACCTATAAATTGGGTGCGTCTTATACGCCGGTGCGTCCTATAGGGCGAAAAATATGGTAATAAGTACCGGCGATTTTTATATAGAAGTAATTTACAAATCTGTTTAACTTTCTGGCACCAGTTGAATTAAAAATATTTTTTTTGTCCCAATGGTTTACATTGTACTGCACTTTGAATAAGAAATTAAGTTTAAACTGCACATAATGTGAACTGACCCCAACCCGCTTATAAAAGATAAGAACAGCCCACACCTAATGGGCATCCTCCTTTCCATTACAATTGTCTTTTTTTTTTTTTTTTTTTTTTTTTATGGTGCAAAGCTTTAATAGAAATGTCAGAGATATGACACGTCATATAACGATTACTCGCTGGTTACAATGTAGTGAATTTAGAGTAATGATCTAAACGTGTGTGCCTTTATCACAAGCAGTTATAAAGGGGGATAAATGTTATTTCTTTGTCAGTTTCTACACAATTCCTGACATTTATTTTGACATTTACTCTTTAAACTCATAAACGTGAAAATGATATGTAAACAAGGCTCCTCTTCAATATGCCATGCTCGAAACGAGGCTCAGACATTTTAGCAGTTTCCGTATGCTATTTGGATGGTAAAACAGTTAAGTAGCTAATTGCATGTTAATTGATGATCTGTATACTTCCAATGTGGCAGAATTTTTCTATAATTAGCACAATTAGCTTATTATACATTCCGCTATTAGCTTGTTATACATTCAGCTAAGCTCCTGGCCCTCTTGAGCAATATACAATTTACATTCCCTATGAGATATTCATAGCCAGGGCACACATACACCTGCCTTATTCACTCTCTTTGTATTAAATTGCAAGCGGTAAGCGCTAAGCAGTAATACACGGCAAAGCCAATATATAGCACAAGAGGTCAGATGTTTGCCAGGTCACACTTGATGTTATGGTGAATACATTGTGGAGCTGTTTTCTTTAGTGCGGAACCTTACACTCCCCATAACTGTACTTTTATTGCAAGCTGTTTAACTGTGAGGCTTTATTGAGGTTTAACACTAAGCTTATCACTCTATATTTACTGCAGCAATATGGATAACAGGCATCAAGTCCAGGGTCATGTTAACTATTTGTAGTGTATGGATCAGTGTATGGATCATTGTGCTGAGGCTTATAATAGAGTAGATCTAATAGTCAGCCCCCCCCCCCAGGATAGACAGGGCCAAATGGCTAGGTGGGGCTCGCCCCGCAAGAGAATTTCCCCTTCAGCAAATCAAAGGAAAGTCTTAGACACAGGTACCTTGCTGAAGAACTCTGTAGAACTAGAACTAACACATTAAACAGCAGTCTTGTTCTTCCGCAGAGTAGGTAAAGGCTTTAACCCCTTAAGGACTCAGCCCATTTTGGCCTTAAGGACTCAGACAATTTAATTTTTACGTTTTCATTTTTTCCTCCTCGCCTTCTAAAAATCATAACTCTTTTATATTTTCATCCACAGACTAGTATGGGGGCTTGTTTTTTGCGCGACCAGTTTTCCTTTGTAATGACATCACTCATTATATCATAAAATGTATGGCGCAACAAAAAAACACTATTTTTGTGGGGAAATTAAAACGAAAAACGCAATTTTGCTAATTTTGGAAGGTTTAGTTTTCACGCCGTACAATTTATGGTAATAATGACATGTGTTATTTATTCTGAGGGTCAATACCATTAAAATGATACCCATTATTACATACTTTTATATTATTGTTGCGCTTAAAAAAAATCACAAACTTTTTAACCAAATTAGTACGTTTATAATCCCTTTATTTTGATGACCTCTAACTTTTTTATTTTTCCGAATAAGCGGCGGTATGGGGGCTCATTTTTGCGCCATGATCTGTACTTTTTTTTGATACTACATTTGCATATAAAAAACTTTTAATTAATTTTTTATAATTTTTTAAAATAAAATGTATTAAAAAGTAGGAATTTTGGACTTTTTTTCTTTTTCGTCCACGCCGTTCACCGTACGGGATCATTAACATTTTATTTTAATAGTTCGGACATTTACGCACGCGGCGATACCAAATATGTCTATAAAAAAATTACGCTTTTTGGGGGTAAAATAGGAAAAAACGGACGTTTTACTTTTTTATTGGGGGAGGGGATTTTTCACTTTTTTTTAACTTTTACTTTTACATTTTTTAACTTTTTTTTTTACACTTGAATAGTCCCCATAGGGGACTATTCATAGCAATACCATGATTGCTAATACTGATCTGTTCTATGTATAGGGCATAGAACAGATCAGTGTTATCGGCGATCTTCTGCTCTGGTCTGCTCGATCACAGACCAGAGCAGGAGATGCCGGGAGCCGGACGGAGGAAGGAGAGGGGACCTCCGTGCGGCGTTATGAATGATCGGATCCCCGCAGCAGCGCTGCGGGCGATCCGATCATTCATTCAAATCGCGCACTGCCGCAGATGCCGGGATCTGTATTGATCCCGGCACCTGAGGGGTTAATGGCGGACGCCCGCGAGATCGTGGGCGGCGGCCATTGCCGGCGGGTCCCTGGCTGCGATCAGCAGCCGGGATCAGCCGCGCATGCCCGCGGTTATGCACAGGACGTAAATGTACGTCCTGGTGCGTTAAGTACCACCGCACCAGGACGTACATTTATGTCCTGCGTCCTTGAGGGGTTAAGGTACAAGGTATGTTTGTACCCCATAATTGTAAGTGCTGCGGAATCTGTAGTCTTTAGAGCAGATATTCCATAGTGTGAATTTTTACTAATTATAAACACTGAATAGTTGCAGACCACTCTTTCCATTTGAGCATATGCTCTGGTGACTCCCATGACTCTACCAGTCCGACGTTCTACAGCTGCACCTGAAGCCTGATCAGTTGCACTCCATGGAATTTTAGAGTCAGCCATTGCATCTAGTGTTCTAGACTACTCTGGCAGGCCAGGCCTGTCTTTTCAGCACAAGTACGCTATCAAACTTCACTAAACCCATGAAGTCAGGAAGCCATTCTCCCACATGTGCACCTATAATGTACTGTACTTGGATATTTTCAAAAGTCTTATAGAGTGTGAATGGGGCAGAGTCTGAACATGTCTGCTCAATTTACCCAGGGGACAAGGGGCTTCTGTTCCTGTAATCATGATAGGTGAGGACTTTAAATCTTGAGATAACCTCTTTAAATGTAACATCTGGTAATACCTTTATACAATGTTTATTTATACAACCTTTATTTACCGTATTTTTCGCCGTATAAGACGCACTTTTTCTTCCCCAAAACTGGGGGGAAAAAGTCGGTGCGTCTTATACGGCGAATACACCCCCTATCGCGGCGGTCCCTGCGGCCATCAACGGCCGGGACCCGCGGCTAATACAGGACATCACCGATCGCGGTGATGCCCTGTATTAACCCTTCAGATGCGGCGATCAAAGCTGACCGCCGCGTCTGAAGGGAAAGTGACACTAACCCGGCTGTTCAGTCGGGCTGTTCGGGACATTCACGATTTCACTGTGGCGGTCCCGAACAGCCCGACTGAATAGCCGGGTTAGTGCTTACAGGACACCAGGGGGGACCTTACCTGTCTCCTCGGTGTCTTCTCCGTTCAGGGATCCCCTGTATGCCGGCGCTCTCCTTCCTCGTCATCACGTCGTCGCGTACGTGCGTCGGCGTGCGTAATGACATGATGGCGGCGACGGAGAGCGAGGATACCCGGCCGGCAGCAGAGACGTTCCAGAGCGATGGGGACACGGCGACAGCGATGGAGCGACATCCAGGGCAGCGGTGACGGGTCCGGAGCGGCGGGGACACGTGAGTATTACCTCCTATGCAGTGGTCTTCAATCTGCGGACCTCCCGATGTTGCAAAACTACAACTCCCAGCATGCCCGGACAGCCAACGGCTGTCCGGGCATGCTGGGAGTTGTCGTTTTGCAACATCTGGAGGTCCGCAGGTTAAAGACCACTATTGGGTTCAAAATCTTTATTTTTTTGATTTTGCCCCTAAAAATTGGGTGCGTCTTATACGCCGGTGCGTCCTATAGGGCGAAAAATACGGTATACAATGTTCTGGAATGACTATTTGATTATGACAATGTTATTACATTACTAAAGATTGTCCTGCAAACATAAGGTACCACAGATATCACTATGGAGCATTTATTGTATTCTTTAGCCTTGTGGTTTTCTAGAACAATTGATCAGAAAATAAAATGCAATACATTTTATACATGTGAATTCACCCTTACTGCAGATTGTTGTTGTATGTCTAAAATGTGTTTTGTGCTTCTTGCAGGCAGTCGTCAGTATATGGTGCTAACTGCTCGTGTACACCCAGGGGAGAGCAATGCCAGCTGGGTGATGAAGGGGACATTAGAATTTCTCACAAGCAATGACCCTATTGCACAGATCCTTAGAGAAATGTTTATCTTCAAGATTGTTCCAATGCTTAACCCAGATGGTGTCATCAATGGAAAGTAAGGAGAAAGTGTCTGTATTCCTTAATACATTATGTACTGTATATGCTATGTGTCTGCCTTTTTTTTCTTTGAGGTACTTTGCTGAATTGATTTCATAAAGAATCATTAAAAGATCTACTTAGTAAGAAAGTGTTGATGCTGCCATACTGGTAATGTACCTTATATAAACACAACAAAGAGCAGAAAATGAGCAAAGTCTTATAAAAACAACATTCACTCAATTTTCACTCAGACTTTTTAATATGTCCTAAAAATTATAAATAAATGCAAGTACCATACCTCTTTCCTCCAACATTTGACCCCCCTCCAAAACAGAAACAAAAATACATAAATAAAAAAATAAAATTAAAAGGTAAAACCCAACCTTAAAAGGCTAGTCCATATTTTTTTTATCTGTCTAACTGTGACCAGGGCATATTAAAATGTATATAAAAAAAAAAGAAAAAAAAAAAAACGTACTTACCCTCCTTGCTTCCCCCTTCTTTTGCTGTCTCTGTCTCAGTCCTCCATTGTGCAGCACTTCCTTGTGTCTAATTTGCACAAGGACCTTCCACTCAGCCAGTCATTTGCTGCAGTGGTGTCCCACTGACTTGCTGAATGGGAAGGTCCTCGTGCCCACACAACACAAAAAGGATAGTGCACAAGGGGATCAACACTGAATCAGAGGTCATGGAGGAGCAATAAGGGAAAGTATACATTTTGTTTTCTATTTGACTGCTACCTGATAGAGAAAAGCCAGCTTTGTTCTTCATCCACAACAAACAATGCTCACAAGAAATAACAAAACAATGCCTTCTGATCTGAGCTCGTATTGATACATTATAGGGGTTATCCAAGATTAGAAATGCGTTGCTGCTTTTTTTCCAAACACAGTTCCACACATGTTCTCAGGCAGAAATACCACAGACAAACTGAGGAAAAGAGTCATGCTGTTCCTGGGAGAAAGCAACTTTATCGTGCTAATCCTGGATAACCTCTTTTAAGCAGCTTCCCTAGTTGTCACTCTGTAGCCTAGTGCTCCATGCTACACAGTATGTGTCTCACGAGACTTGATTTTTCTGCTTACTTCAGCTCCTACAGGCCTAGCACTCCCTGGGTCTTCTCACACTGGGAGCCACTTCCTTGCACACTGTTCAGACCTACATTACACCACTAATGAGTTGATTTCTGAGGCTGGACCAATAACCTGGATTGGCCAGGAAAGGAATGATGGGCCCCACTACCAACCTAACTGTCACTTCGTAATCAGGATGTACCAAAGTCACCTGCAAGCTTTGCCTTGTTGAGGATAGACAACAACCACAGATTTTTCACATCTCACTCAGCTTTCTTTGGATGAGATTCAAAATTCCTTAAGCCTCATAGCCATAAGGGCAGAAATGTAGTGATCCCTGACCACCCACCATGTCTGTCTCTGTCTCAAAATAGATAGATAATGCTAATAGAGTCTATGTTTGGTTTCGCATATGTAGGAAACAAGAACTAAAGGCTCCAAGCTCCTGCAATACTCAGCAGGGTCTGGAAAATTGCTAGAAGCAATAAGATCAGCACAAGACAAAAAAGATGATTAACTTCAATACCACATGGTTTATTCATAATGAATAGCATGTAGAATGCACGTTGATTTGTGCTGAATTCGTTACAAATTTCAGGAAAAATTCGACTCACAACTAATGCGAATATTACGGTGATTCGATCACGCAAATCACTTCTTTAAACTCCATTTAGTGCGGTCCAGGCTCCAGGGCATCTAAAATGGCGGATCCACATGTGAAGACATGGGGCAAGGAATCCTGGGAAGACGGGAGGGCGGGTAGACTGGATGACCCTTAATCACATGCATCATGCAGCCTATCAGCAGCCAGCCACCCCTGAAATGTCACAGCCCTATATAATCGGCAGCCATTTTGCGGCCAGTCACTGTAGCCTTTTATTGCAGAGAGAGGGACAGACAGCGCTGTGTGTTGCACATAAAAGCATTTTTACAGCAGCAATTCACCTCCCAATCACATCAGCGTTCTATTGCAGAGAGAGAGTGACAGAGAGCAGTGTGTTGCACAGAAAAGCTTTTTTACAGCAGAGATTCACCTCAAGCCCAAATCCAGCCATGTACCACTAATAGGGAAGGGAGTGAGATTGAGAGAGAGAGAGAGAGTGTGCAATTTTGGATGTAGTGTACTGGTGTGTACAACAACTGAAAAGCTATTAGTAGCCAGCCAGTTAGGGTGAGCAGTGCACTAAAAGCATGTTGTCCTCTATTATGTATAACCTGTGCGTAAATCTAAGTGGTGTACCATTTTGTTCCTGTTAAAGTCTTAAGGGCCTAGATACTGTAAAAGGCCAGCCAAAAGTACACACCTGCTGGTGTTATACACAAATACTATTTTAAGCATACTGGAGTGCATTGTCCTCCCCTCAAAAGTGAATACAACATACGTACATCTAAGTGGTGTACTATTTTGTTCCTGATAAAGTCTTAAGGGCTTAGATACTGTGACACGCCAGCCAAAAGTACACATCTGCTGGTGTTGTACACAAAAACTGTTTTAAGCGTACTGAAGCACAATGTCCTCCCCCTCATAAATGCATACCACATACGTACATCTAAGGGGTGTACCATTTTGTCCCTGTTAAAGTCTTAAGGGCCTAGATACTGTAAAAGTCCAGCCAAAAGTACACACCTGATGGTGTTGTAGACAAATACTGTTTTAAACGTAGTGGAGCGTATTGTACACCTCTCATATACACACTAAGTATGTGAGGGAGAGAAATGCCAGGACATGCACAGAGGAGTGGCAGAGGCCTAAATTCATCAGGCAGAGGTCGCAGCCGACTAGGAGTGAGTGGCCTGAGCTCCCGGTATCAGCTAGCGGTCGTGTCTCGACTAGCAACCCATCTGCCATTATTGATTGGTTTACACGGTCATCCACTTCATTGCAAGTGACATCTGACCCCTCCAGTCAACAGTCGGTGTGTTCCTCAGACACAACCCTCAGTTGGCATTGCCCGGAAGCAGTCCCTGTCTTCCCATTGCCCATGTAATATGCTGTTCCCTCCACCACAGAAGTATCTTATTCTGTGTGTTCAGCTCCACTATTTAGTGAGGATGATCTACTAGAGGACAGTCAGCAGCTACAGCACAGCCAAGAAGTGGAAGACACATCCGCCGCTTCCTCCGCTAGGCGGGCAAGTAGTTATGAGGAGAGTGGCGAGGGAGGTAGTGTTGCGAGTGTTCAGACTCCTGAAGCAGACACTGTTGAGGAACCTGAGGAGGACATCAGTGACGTGCAGACACAACTCGATGATGATGTAGCCGATCGCACATAGGTGCAGGGTGCAGAAGTGGCTTCATCATGATCATCAAGAGAAGAGGGTTGCAGGTTGCCCCTGAGGCAGTAGTAGTCAATTAGTGCAGACTGTTGGTGGGAAAATCAGCTACTCGGCAGTGTAGCAGTTTTTCATCAAGCATTCGGAGGATGTTACCCTGGCCACATGCAACATTTGTCGGCAGAAGGTGAAGCGTGGCCAGGGTCCCAATGCTGGCACCACGGCCCTGCGCCAACATATGCAGCGTCACCATAAAGTGGCCTGAGAGAACCTTGGCTCCGATGTGGTGGTCCAGCCTGCTGCATCACCCAGTAGCACGCAACTCCCTGTTTGAGCCAGCCAAACCTCCACCACCTCAGCCGAAAGGAGCTGTGTGTCATACCCATCTTCTGTCACTCCAGATGCTCCTGCTCCTCCAACTTCGAGTCAATCATTCCGCCAGCAATCCATCAGTGAAGCCATGTCCAAGAGACAACAGTATGTTCCCACTCATCCAACGGTGCAGAAGCTGAATGTGCTCCTGTCCAAGTTGCAGTCCTTCTCTTTTCAAGTGGTGCACCTTTTTAGAGAACAAATGGCTTGTGCCAAAGGCGAGGTGGAGAGTCCCAAGTCGTCATTTCCTTGCGAAGAAGGCAGTACCAGCCCTGCACAATTTTGTGGAACAGAAGGTGGGCCAGTCCTTGAGCCTGTCTGTGTGTACCAAAGTGCTCGGCAGCGCCGACGTGTGGAGCTGTAACTACATGTCCTTTACGGCCCACTGGGTGAATGTGGTTCCTGAACAGCCACAACAGCAACTTGGACAGGTAACGCCGCGTCCACCTCCACGCTCTCAGGCCGTTGGTCCTGTGATAGTGTGCGACTCTGCCTCCTCATCCTCTACCATGTCCTCAGCCTCCACTCCACAGACAAGTCTCAGTGCCCCCCCAGCATACCATCTGTGCAGGGCACAACGTTGTCACGCTGTTCTTGTTTGCCTTGGCGAACGGAGTCACACAGGAGAGGAACTGCTAAAAGTTATTCAAAAAAAAATGGCAAATGGGAACCATGGTGACCGACAACGGGAATAATATCTTGTCGGCCCTGCGACAAGGAAGCCTGAGACATGCGCCCTGCATAGCACATGTGTTCAGTTTGGTTGTCAAGCGGTTCCTGAAGTGTTATCTCCACCTACAAGTCATCCTAAGAATGGGAAGGAAACTTTGCATGCACTTCAGCCACTCGTACACCGCGAAGCACACCCTCCTTGAGCTGCAGCATCAGAACGCACCCCCCAACATAGTCTGATTTGCAACGTTTCCACAAATTGGGATTCCACCCTCCATATGTTGGACCGACTATACAAACAGAGAAAAACCAACACCGATTTCTTGATGATCCAGGCGGATAAGGGGAACTTCCCTGTTTAACTTCAATGTCATCCAGTGGCAGCTCATATGTGACACCTGCCGTTTGCTCAGGCCCTTTGAGGAAGCCACATTATTAGTCAGTCGCCAGGATTATGGGATGAACAACGTCATTCCACTGCTTCATCTACTACAACACGTGTAGGAAACAATGGCTGGTCAGGGCAATGGAGACATGGCACCTACATTTCACGGCCACATGAGCCCTGTGGGGGCTGAACTGGAGGAGGAGGAGGGGGGGAGGGGCACAATGGAGCACAGTTTAGGTTTCGCGAGTTGGGTGGTTTTTCAATTCATCTGACAGGAGAGAAGGAGCAGGAGCAGCTAGAGGATTATGAGGAAGATGAGACAGAGGACACAGACACACTGTGGCAGTATGCAGCGGAGATGGAGGCAGGAAGTCCCTCCGAGTCACTTGCACAAATGACACGATGCATGCTCACTTGCATGCGTACTGACTGCTGAATTGTCACCATTTGGCAGCAGACTGACTTCTGGCTCTCCTCCTTATTGGGCCCTTGCTACCAATGCAAAATGGGGGCCTTCTTTTCACCCACTGAGGAGGACAAACTGACCTACTACATAGACATCCTACATAGTCAGTTGGCCGATGCCTATCTGTGCCATCGTCCATCCTCTCGCAGGTCTGACTCAGGGGGCCCTCTGTGCTCACCTTCCACTGCCATGGCTGCTGGAGAGGGGTGGTGTGGCAGGAGCAGTACCAGCTCCATCAGCAGCAGAACAAGCAGCGTTTGCCCTGGAAAAGCTGTCCTGCCTGCCCAGTAGTGTGCCATCACAGCGGGTGTTTAGTGCGGCCGGGGCCATATTCACCTCAAGGAGAACTCGTCTGTCCACGAAAAAAGAGACTGACCTTTGTAAAGATGAAGCAGGCATGGATCAGCCAGGTTTCCACAAACCAATGCCTGATGCATCAGAGTAGATTGACCATGGTGCCACACCAAAACTTCACAAATATGGATAGTGCTAAACATATTTAAGGCACTGCTCCCCAGTTACAGACATTCCTCTGCATCAGACTACAAGTAAGTATTGAGGATATGTATTTCGTAAAACGTAATAATTTCGTAGGATGAAATATATGTAACCAAAAAATTTTTTTTAAATCAAACAAAAGGAAAGGTGTGCAAAAAACACCATGTGCCACCTACACCACCAAGTATTGATGTGATGCAAAGACCTCTAAAAGGTGGCAGGGAACAACATATGGTCCATTGTAACTGGTGGGGGTAAAAACTTCCCCTGTATAGCCCTACTCTCACATTATTAATTCCCTTTCATGGCAAGTGTTACTTGCCCTTAAAAGGGTGGCCCCACACAGGAACCTCTCTCTATTTCCCCCTACAAACACTGCAATTTCCCACAGTTTTTAGGTGAAAATAGAGATAGTTTCCTTTGTGGGGCCGCCCTTTTTAGGGTAACACTTTCCAAGAAGGGAATTCCTACCTCCACCTGAAAACCCTGGGAAATGGCTGTGTTTGTAGGTGGAAATAGGGAGAGGTTCCTGTGTGGGGCTACCCTTTTTAGGGTGAGCAACACTTGCCAAGAAGGGAATTAATAATGCGAGAGTAGGGCCTTACAGGGGAAGTTTTTACCCCACCAGTTACAATGGACCATACATTGTTCCCTTCCACCTTTTAGAGGTCTTTGCATCACATCAATACTTGGTGGTGTAGGTGGCACACAGTGTTTTTTGCACACCTTTCCTTTTGTTTGATTTAAAATATAATTTTGGGTCCATATATTTTATCCTAAGCATATTATTAAAAGTTAAGTTTTACGTAATGCATATCCTTACTACTTACTTTTGCACACTAATACTTTTACAAAAGGGAACATTTTCTTCTGCCTACCTGCCTCAGCTACTATTCTGATCCTGCCACCCGCCTGATGCCACACATCTGATGCCAAGTTCTCCTTTTTCACCTACACCTGGTACAGGTATTGCCACCCACCGCACCACTCGGTCACTGGATCACTTTCAGCTAACAACGAATTAACCCATAGGGGTTAAAAAAGTCCTCTTGGATATGTGTTGATAAATAATACTTAACTTTTAATGTGTATAAATAAAAAGTGAGAACAAACATTTAAAACTACACCTCATGAGGTGACACTATTTTACTATTGGTCCCTACTATACACTAATTAGTCTAAGCGCCACTGTTAGTCCCAATTTAGGGTATGTGCCACTATATCAGTCCACTAAAGGCACGTCACTATTATAAACTCCAATTAAATATTTGGAGTGGACGTATAGTGGTGATAGCTTGTAGGTCGACCAAAGTAAATTTATTTTATGGCCAGCGTACCATTGGAGCCTGTGATGATTGACATCAACCACTGTTCAAGATAGAGTAAACCAACCCCCCACCACGCTGTGCACCGCGGGTGTGGGTTGGACAGTGGTGCTTAGGTAGGAATTAGTTATTTATGTGCATTTCACTCTTTAGGTCACGATGAGGTGCAAATTTAAAATAAAAAGCTGTCACCCCGAGATGTTTTGCCCCTCACAGGGCTTTATCAAGGACAACTGACAGCATTGCTCAAACCAGTGGTGGTCTCCCATTCCACTGTGCTACCAAGACAGTCCTGCTTATCTTACTGTTGTACATGCCATGAGATCCCCATAGACAATAGTCGGCCTGTTGGTTTCAATGGGTAAAAAAATCACAGAGTTAATGCACTAGTCATAGTTCACTATACCATTGAAGAAGGGAGGGCTTAATATTCGCGAATATGCACATACATTTTTGCAAATGCGGAAAATAAAGCAAATATAACGAATATGCGAACTTCGCGAATATATGACGAATATTTGTCCATATATTCGCGAAATATCGTGAATTCGAATATGGCCCATGCCGCTCACTAGTCGTGTATGATGCGAGCACCGTTCCGATGCTCGCATTCATACACAGGACGTAAATGTACGTCCTGGTGCGGGAAGTCATGCCAAACCAGGATGTACATTTAAGTCCGTGGTCGTTAAGGGGTTAAGGAAGATAAAGTTTGTGAAGATACTCACCTCAGATGCTGGAATCCTTGTTGAGATAAAAGAATCAGCAGGGTCCTGATCCCTGGATGCAGTACATAAATATTTAATATGATGTCGATAGAAACACTGAAATTTGTTTGGTTTTACAATTTTTTTTCAGAATAAAATGTCAGAAATAATTCCATGATGTTGCCTAGAGTCGATAAGGAAATCTAAAACGGTATACCTGTAGTGCTTTTTTCTTTCTGGTATTCTTTTTCCTTTGATTGGCATATTTCGGGTCAGTAGCAGTTTTCCCTCCCCCCAAAAAAACATGCTGTTGCCATGGCATTTTTAAACTAGTTCATAAATCTTATCCATGGTATTAAATGGGCACTGTCACTTGGAAAAACTTTTGACATGTCCAAGCGACAAGTCAAATGTTTTGATTGGTGAGGGTTTAAGTGTTCAGACCTTCACCAATCAGGAGAATGACCTGGGAGAACCGGTCAGGAGAACATGTTGTGACTATATGTCATGTGATCGAGACACACTCTCAATGTAAGTCTATGTAGCCTGTCTTCATCATGTGACACAGAGCAGGGAGAGAAGCATGCAGCCTAGTGGTCTTCTCCCGTCTCGTTCTCTGTGGAGGTCTGAGCACTCGCTAGGATATGTCAAAGTGTTTTAAGTGACAGTTATACTTAAGAAAGTAAATAAGAAAAATGAAATTCAACATGTATTATTGGATAAAAAAAAGGGAAGAACAGAAAGGCTTTTCTTCATTTTTTGGGGTGGGGGAGATTTAATAATTTAATACTTTCTTTTGTGTTTTAAAGATTTCTTAGCTTGGAATAAACTTACCAAAGAAAAGTTCCTATAGCATAAATGATGTTAGTAATTATCTATCCATATAAAATATAATTGCATTAGTTTTATTTATTTCCATTGTAAGCAGAGTTATTGCCGTGAACATGGTAGGAATACAAAACGCTGTTACTTTATTTCTGCACAGTTCCGCGTAATATACAGCAGGAAGCACAATATAAATTACAAAGGGAATTTTCTTTTGGGCTGACACCAGTTGAACAATGATAGTTTCTCCTGTGGAGAAGCTGTTACGCCGAGCGCTCCGGGTTCCCGCTCCTCCCCGGAGCGCTCGCTTCACCTCCTCCGCTGCAGCGCTCCGGTCACGTCCTCTGACCCGGGGCGCTGCGATCCTGCTGCTAGCCGGGATGCGATTCGCGATGCGGGTAGCGCCCGCTCGCGATGCGCACCCCGGCTCCCCTACCTGACTCGCTCCCCGTCTGTTCTGTCCCGGCGCGCGCGGCCCCGCTCCCTAGGGCGCGCGCGCGCCGGGTCTCTGCGATTTAAAGGGCCACTGCGCCGCTGATTGGCGCAGTGGTTCCAATTAGGGTTATCACCTGTGCACTCCCTATATTACCTCACTTCCCTTGCACTCCCTTGCCGGATCTTGTTGCCTTAGTGCCAGTGAAAGCGTTCCTTGTGTGTCCCTTGCCAGTGTTTCCAGACCTTCTGCCGTTGCCCCTGACTACGATCCTTGCTGCCTGCCCCGACCTTCTGCTACGTCCGACCTTGCTTCTGCCTACTCCCTTGTACCGCGCCTATCTTCAGCAGCCAGAGAGGTGAGCCGTTGCTAGTGGATACGACCTGGTCACTACCGCCGCAGCAAGACCATCCCGCTTTGCGGCGGGCTCTGGTGAAAACCAGTAGTGGCTTAGAACCGGTCCACTAGCACGGTCCACGCCAATCCCTCTCTGGCACAGAGGGTCCACTACCTGCCAGCCGGCATCGTGACAGTAGATCCGGCCATGGATCCCGCTGAAGTTCCTCTGCCAGTTGTCGCTGACCTCACCACGGTGGTCGCCCAGCAGTCACAACAGATTGCGCAACAAGGCCAACAGCTGTCTCAACTGACCGTTATGCTACAACAGTTGCTACCACAGCTTCAGCAGTCATCTCCTCCGCCAGCTCCTGCACCTCCTCCGCAGCGAGTGGCCGCTCCTGGGATACGCTTATCCTTGCCGGATAAATTTGATGGGGACTCTAAGTTTTGCCGTGGCTTCCTTTCCCAATGTTCCCTGCATCTGGAGATGATGTCGGACCTGTTTCCCACTGAAAGGTCTAAGGTGGCTTTCGTAGTCAGTCTTCTGTCCGGAAAAGCCCTGTCATGGGCCACACCGCTCTGGGACCGCAATGACCCCGTCACTGCCTCTGTACACTCCTTCTTCTCGGAAATCCGAAGTGTCTTTGAGGAACCTGCCCGAGCCTCTTCTGCTGAGACTGCCCTGTTGAACCTGGTCCAGGGTAATTCTTCCGTTGGCGAGTATGCCGTACAATTCCGTACACTTGCTTCAGAATTGTCCTGGAATAATGAGGCCCTCTGCGCGACCTTCAAAAAAGGCCTATCCAGCAACATTAAAGATGTTCTGGCCGCACGAGAAATTCCTGCTAATCTACATGAACTTATTCACCTAGCCACTCGCATTGACATGCGTTTTTCTGAAAGGCGTCAGGAACTCCGCCAAGATATGGACTCTGTTCGCACGAGGCGTTTCGTCTCCTCGGCTCCTCTCTCCTCTGGTCCCCTGCAATCTGTTCCTGTGCCTCCCGCCGTGGAGGCTATGCAGGTCGACCGGTCTCGCCTGACACCTCAAGAGAGGACACGACGCCGTATGGAGAACCTCTGCCTGTACTGTGCTAGTACCGAACACTTCCTGAGGGATTGTCCTATCCGTCCTCCCCGCCTGGAAAGACGTACGCTGACTCCGCACAAAGGTGAGACAGTCCTTGATGTCTACTCTGCTTCTCCACGTCTTACTGTGCCTGTGCGGATGTCTGCTTCTGCCTTCTCCTTCTCTACAGTGGCCTTCTTGGACTCCGGTTCTGCAGGAAATTTTATTTTGGCCTCTCTCGTCAACAGGTTCAGCATCCCAGTGACCAGTCTCGCCAGACCCCTCTACATCAATTGTGTAAATAATGAAAGATTGGACTGTACCATACGTTTCCGCACGGAGCCCCTTCTTATGAGCATCGGATCTCATCATGAGAGGATTGAACTTTTGGTCCTCCCCAATTGCACCTCGGAGATTCTCCTTGGACTTCCCTGGCTTCAACTTCATTCCCCAACCCTGGATTGGTCCACTGGGGAGATCAAGAGTTGGGGGTCCTCTTGTTCCAAGAACTGTCTAAAACCGGTTCCCAGTAACCCTTGCCGTAACTCTGTGGTTCCTCCAGTAACCGGTCTCCCTAAGGCCTATATGGACTTCGCGGATGTTTTCTGCAAAAAACAAGCTGAGACTCTACCTCCTCACAGGCCTTATGATTGCCCTATCGACCTCCTCCCGGGTACTACTCCACCCCGGGGCAGAATTTATCCTCTCTCTGCCCCAGAGACTCTTGCCATGTCCGAATACGTCCAGGAGAATCTAAAAAAGGGCTTTATCCGTAAATCCTCCTCTCCTGCCGGAGCCGGATTTTTCTTTGTCTCCAAAAAAGATGGCTCCCTACGTCCTTGCATTGACTACCGCGGTCTTAATAAAATCACGGTTAAGAACCGCTACCCCTTACCCCTCATCTCTGAACTCTTTGATCGCCTCCAAGGTGCCCACATCTTCACTAAATTGGACTTAAGAGGCGCCTATAACCTCATCCGCATCAGAGAGGGGGACGAGTGGAAAACGGCATTTAACACCAGAGATGGACACTTTGAGTATCTGGTCATGCCCTTTGGACTGTGCAATGCCCCTGCCGTCTTCCAAGACTTTGTCAATGAAATTTTTCGTGATCTATTATACTCCTGTGTTGTGGTATATCTGGACGATATCCTAATTTTTTCTGCCAATCTAGAAGAACACCGCCAGCATGTCCGTATGGTTCTTCAGAGACTTCGTGACAACCAACTCTATGCCAAAATTGAGAAATGTCTGTTTGAATGCCAATCTCTTCCTTTTCTAGGATATTTGGTCTCTGGCCAGGGACTACAGATGGATCCAGACAAACTCTCTGCCGTCTTAAATTGGCCACGCCCCTCCGGACTCCGTGCTATCCAACGCTTTTTGGGGTTCGCCAATTATTACAGGCAATTTATTCCACATTTTTCTACCATTGTGGCTCCTATCGTGGCCTTAACCAAAAAAAATGCTGATCCCAAGTCCTGGCCTCCTCAAGCAGAAGACTCCTTTAAACAACTCAAGTCTGCCTTTTCTTCGGCTCCCGTGCTCTCCAGACCTGACCCTTCCAAACCCTTCCTATTGGAGGTTGATGCCTCCTCAGTAGGAGCTGGAGCTGTTCTTCTACAAAAAAATCCTTCCGGGCATGCTGTCACTTGTGGTTTTTTCTCTAGGACCTTCTCTCCAGCGGAGAGGAACTACTCCATCGGGGATCGAGAGCTTCTAGCCATTAAATTAGCACTTGAGGAATGGAGGCATCTGCTGGAGGGATCAAGATTTCCTGTTATTATCTACACCGACCACAAGAACCTCTCCTACCTCCAGTCGGCCCAACGGCTGAATCCTCGCCAGGCCCGGTGGTCTCTGTTCTTTGCCCGATTTAACTTTGAGATTCACTTTCGTCCTGCCGATAAGAACATTAGAGCCGATGCTCTCTCTCGTTCCTCGGATGCCTCAGAAGTTGATCTCCCTCCGCAACACATCATTCCACCTGACTGCCTGATCTCCACTTCTCCTGCCTCCATCAGGCAGACTCCTCCAGGAAAGACCTTTGTTTCTCCACGCCAACGCCTCGGAATCCTCAAATGGGGTCACTCCTCCCATCTCGCAGGTCATGCGGGCATCAAGAAATCTGTGCAACTCATCTCCCGCTTCTATTGGTGGCCGACTCTGGAGACGGATGTTGGGGACTTTGTGCGAGCCTGCACTATCTGTGCCCGGGATAAGACTCCTCGCCAGAAGCCCGCTGGTTTTCTTCATCCTCTGCCTGTCCCCGAACAGCCTTGGTCGCTGATTGGTATGGATTTTATTACTGATTTACCCCCTTCCCGTGGCAACACTGTTATTTGGGTGGTCGTTGATCGATTCTCCAAAATGGCACATTTCATTCCTCTTCCTGGTCTTCCTTCTGCGCCTCAGTTGGCTAAACAATTTTTTGTACACATTTTTCGTCTTCACGGGTTGCCTACGCAGATTGTCTCGGATAGAGGGGTCCAATTCGTGTCTAAATTCTGGAGAGCTCTCTGTAAACAACTCAAGATTAAATTAAATTTTTCCTCTGCATATCATCCCCAGTCCAATGGACAAGTAGAAAGAATTAACCAGATCCTGGGTGATTATTTGCGACATTTTGTTTCCTCCCGCCAGGATGACTGGGCAGATCTCCTTCCATGGGCCGAATTCTCGTATAACTTCAGGGTCTCTGAATCTTCCTCCAAATCCCCATTTTTCGTGGTGTACGGCCGTCACCCTCTTCCCCCCCTCCCTACCCCCTTGCCCTCTGGTCTGCCCGCTGTGGATGAAATTTCTCGTGACCTTTCCATTATATGGAGAGAGACCCAAAATTCTCTCTTACAGGCTTCTTCACGCATGAAGAGGTTCGCGGATAAGAAAAGAAGAGCTCCCCCCGTTTTTTCCCCTGGAGACAAGGTATGGCTCTCCGCTAAATATGTCCGCTTCCGTGTCCCTAGCTACAAGTTGGGACCACGCTATCTTGGTCCTTTCAAAATTTTGTGTCAAATTAATCCTGTCTCTTATAAACTTCTTCTTCCTCCTTCTCTTCGTATCCCTAATGCCTTTCACGTCTCTCTTCTCAAACCACTCATCCTCAACCGTTTTTCTCCCAAATCTGTTCCTCCCACTCCTGTTTCCGGCTCCTCGGACGTCTTCTCGGTCAAGGAGATTTTGGCTGCCAAAAAGGTCAGAGGGAAAAATTTTTTTTTAGTAGACTGGGAGGGTTGTGGTCCTGAAGAGAGATCCTGGGAACCTGAGGACAACATCCTTGACAAAAGTCTGCTCCTCAGGTTCTCAGGCTCCAAGAAGAGGGGGAGACCCAAGGGGGGGGGTACTGTTACGCCGAGCGCTCCGGGTTCCCGCTCCTCCCCGGAGCGCTCGCTTCACCTCCTCCGCTGCAGCGCTCCGGTCACGTCCTCTGACCCGGGGCGCTGCGATCCTGCTGCTAGCCGGGATGCGATTCGCGATGCGGGTAGCGCCCGCTCGCGATGCGCACCCCGGCTCCCCTACCTGACTCGCTCCCCGTCTGTTCTGTCCCGGCGCGCGCGGCCCCGCTCCCTAGGGCGCGCGCGCGCCGGGTCTCTGCGATTTAAAGGGCCACTGCGCCGCTGATTGGCGCAGTGGTTCCAATTAGGGTTATCACCTGTGCACTCCCTATATTACCTCACTTCCCTTGCACTCCCTTGCCGGATCTTGTTGCCTTAGTGCCAGTGAAAGCGTTCCTTGTGTGTCCCTTGCCAGTGTTTCCAGACCTTCTGCCGTTGCCCCTGACTACGATCCTTGCTGCCTGCCCCGACCTTCTGCTACGTCCGACCTTGCTTCTGCCTACTCCCTTGTACCGCGCCTATCTTCAGCAGCCAGAGAGGTGAGCCGTTGCTAGTGGATACG
The DNA here is from genome assembly GCF_029499605.1 of Hyla sarda. Lineage (NCBI taxonomy): Eukaryota > Metazoa > Chordata > Amphibia > Anura > Hylidae > Hyla > Hyla sarda. The sequence goes on from NC_079192.1 coordinate 113,982,523, forward strand.
ACCTGGTCACTACCGCCGCAGCAAGACCATCCCGCTTTGCGGCGGGCTCTGGTGAAAACCAGTAGTGGCTTAGAACCGGTCCACTAGCACGGTCCACGCCAATCCCTCTCTGGCACAGAGGGTCCACTACCTGCCAGCCGGCATCGTGACAGAAGCTATTAGAAATTCAGCTCTTCTCTTTAATTGATCCCTGTGTTAGAGACAGCTTGATCTTTCAGCATTACCTTTTGGAAACACAAGCAGCCTTGCATCAATTCCTATGTCTTCAATTTGGGCTATTAATTAAACACGTATAAGACTGCATTTCTCTTTCTATAAACATCAATAATTGATGTGGTATAATGATATGAATCTTCTGCCAGAGGAAGACATATTTTAAGTGTTCCTTTCCCCGATGCATCACATTAAAAAAAGATTCGGCAATGTTAATTCCTCTGATTGTACTCAGGGCAGTGCTTGAAATGTTCTCTACTTCAACACATTTTTTTTTTAAATGTATTATTTTATTTGAAGTGGTTTTGTATTCATTTTATGCATGGCTGTAATTATGTGACAAATTGAAAGAGATGAGAAGGTGGCATTTAAGTACTGATGGGAGTTGCAGATGAGGTCCCGTAAAGGTCATGCATTACTTGCCCATACAAAAATTTGTACAGAAGTCATGCTAGGTTATGACTGACAGAATTACAAAACTCTTTGTGCTGCAAAAGTCTAAAAAGTTTTTTTTTTCTAGAAATCATTGCTGATAATTGGGTCCCAACCCCATCGATCACAGTAATAAGGTGGCTAAAGCTTCTTAGGTATTTTTGAGCACAGTGCAAATCCATGATAGACCCTTTGCATATTTACTATTTAAAGTGTCCCTGAACATTTAGATAACTGTTTAATATACAACATCATATCATGAGCAGTAATTTTGTATTGTAAACTACATTTTCCAGGTGCTACCTGCTTTCCTGTGCATCTTGTGAGAGGTCACCAAATATTTTATTTTTGGGGAAAATATTTCTATTGCTCTCACACACATGCAAATCATGCTTTTTATTCAGAAAATATTATTGGTAGTTTAAGGGGTAAGTTCTTTGTGCACACTATGGAACTAATGCATAGTCAATTGCTGTTCATTGCAGGAAGATGGAACTATTGGGCAAATTCAACTTGAATGCATACACTGTGCAGTGGGAATGGGAATTCTGCTTAGAATCACTGAGCAAGGAGAGCCAGCCACTCAATGGGAAGAAGGTGTAAGCAAACTGTGCATTGTCTACCACTTAGTTAAATGGGTACTCCAGTGGAAAACTATTTTTTTAAATCAACTGGTGCCAGAAAGTTAAACAGATTTGTAAATTGCTTCTATTTAGAAATCTGTCACGCCCCCTTACACAGGCTTGCATTGAGGGGTGGAGTGTGGCGTCACATGGGGGCGGAGGCGTGACATCACACGCTGCCGGCCCCGTGGTCGCCGGTAATCAGACCCGGAGCGAACATGCTCCGGGGACTGATTTTAACTACGGTGCTGCGTGCAAGATCACGGGGGTCCCCAGCGGCGGGACCCCCACGATCAGGCATCTTATCCCCTATCCTTTGGATAGGGGATAAGATGTCTAAGCGCTGGAGTACCCCTTTAATTATTTTAGACATAAGACGCACTGAATCATCACTGCCATTTTGAAAATGCCCCTTTACGATCTATTGATACATACAGCATCCTGTGCATATTTAATGGGTAGGATTTGAAGTTGCATATTTTAAACTGTGATAAATCATTTTGTTTACATTAAAATCTGCAGCGTAAAATCTGCAGCTTCTGCACAGTATTCTGTATGTGTGAATACACCTTTAAATTGGACAACTGGGTCCCTGTTCATACTGCAGAATTTCAGAACTACAGAAATTCAGTGGGGATTCCATTTACAGTAGCCGCCAATGCAAATTCCAAGCCCATGTCGAATGTTCCACTATGGAACTTCATAGTGTTATCTGTGCAGTAAATTCTCATTGGAATCAAATTTAGTAATGAGAACGGGGCCGATGCAATTGCTCATGTTACTCCCTGTCTGTGACTGATAGGTGTAAGAATTCATTGGTGTTCACTAGAGATGAGCGAATCGAAGCTGACGAACCCGAATTCCTTACGAATTTCAAGAAACACTCGATTTGCAATGAATGCGAATATTGCCGCGATTCTATCACATGAATTGCTTCATTAAACTCCATTTACTGTGTTCCAGACTCCAGGGCATCTAAAATGGTGGATATACATGTCAGTAAATGGGGCAAGGAACGCTGGGAAGGTGGGAAGGCAAGGCAGGAAGGGAAGTAGGCGGGATGACCCTGAATCACATCCAGGATGCAGCCAATCAGCAGCTAGTCACCCCTGTGATGTCACAGCCCTATATATTCGGCAGCCATTTTGCGGCACATGATATCATTCATTATACTGCGGAGAGATAGGACGGACATCGCTGTGTGTGTGTTACACAGAAAAGCTCATTCCAGCAGCGTTTCACATCCTAGTCACATCAGCGTCCTGATGGAAAGAGAGCAGTGTTTTTTTCACTGAAAAGGATTTTTACTGCAGCCATTAACCTCCCAGTAACTTTCTTCAGCATTGTAATACAGAGAGGGGCAGATAGCTGTGTGTTGCCTCATACATTTCAACAATCTGCCTCAACTTCATAAACCTTAGCAGAGGAGGCAGGAAGAATATTTCATCACAATTATGTGTCTTTGTTCCACAACAAATCATCTGCTGGTTATACTAGACTGTAGACGGTCTATTACCAGGCAGTCCATTCCTAATAGTCTTTGACAGAGTGCAATTTTGTGTTTAGTACACAGCTTTTTTGTGCTGCAGCACTGTTGTGTACTGTTGGTGTTGTGCAAAAATATGTTTTTTTATAAGCGTACGGTACTGCATTTTTCTGCCTTCATAAGTGCATACCACATACGTACATCTAAGTAGTGTACTATTTTGTACCTGTTAATCTGTCAAGAGCCTACATACTGTGAAAGGACAGCCAAAAGTAATCACCGGCTGGTGTTCTACTCCAATACGTTTATTAAGCGTACTGTAGCACATTTTTCTGCCCTCATAGGTGCATAAGTGCATATCACATACGTACATCTAAGTAGTGTACTATTTTGTACCTGTTAATCTGTCAAGGGCCTAGATACTGTGAAAGTCCAGGAAAAAGTAATCACCAGCTGGCATTTTATTAAAATGCATTTTTTTAAGTGCACTGTACCGCATTTGTACATCTAAGAAGTGTACTATTGTTACGCCGAGCGCTCCGGGTCCCCGCTCCTCCCCGGAGCGCTCGCTTCACTCTCCCCGCGGCAGCGCTCCGGTCACGTCCTCTGACCCGGGGCGCTGCGATTCCGCTGCCAGCCGGGATGCGATTCGCGATGCGGGTAGCGCCCGCTCGCGATGCGCACCCCGGCTCCCCTACCTGACTCGCTCTCCGTCTGTTCTGTCCCGGCGCGCGCGGCCCCGCTCCCTAGGGCGCGCGCGCGCCGGGTCTCTGCGATTTAAAGGGCCACTGCGCCGCTGATTGGCGCAGTGGTCCCAATTAGTGTGTTCACCTGTGCACTTCCCTATATCACCTCACTTCCCCTGCACTCCCTTGCCGGATCTTGTTGCCTTAGTGCCAGTGAAAGCGTTCCTTGTGTGTTCCTTGCCTGTGTTTCCAGACCTTCTGCCGTTGCCCCTGACTACGATCCTTGCTGCCTGCCCCGACCTTCTGCTACGTCCGACCTTGCTTTTGCCTACTCCCTTGTACCGCGCCTATCTTCAGCAGCCAGAGAGGTGAGCCGTTGCTAGTGGATACGACCTGGTCACTACCGCCGCAGCAAGACCATCCCGCTTTGCGGCGGGCTCTGGTGAAAACCAGTAGTGGCTTAGAACCGGTCCACTAGCACGGTCCACGCCAATCCCTCTCTGGCACAGAGGATCCACTACCTGCCAGCCGGCATCGTGACAGTAGATCCGGCCATGGATCCCGCTGAAGTTCCTCTGCCAGTTGTCGCTGACCTCACCACGGTGGTCGCCCAGCAGTCACAACAGATAGCGCAACAAGGCCAACAGCTGTCTCAACTGACCGTTATGCTACAACAGTTACTACCACAGCTTCAGCAGTCATCTCCTCCGCCAGCTCCTGCACCTCCTCCGCAGCGAGTGGCCGCTCCTGGGATACGCTTATCCTTGCCGGATAAATTTGATGGGGACTCTAAGTTTTGCCGTGGCTTTCTTTCCCAATGTTCCCTGCATCTGGAGATGATGTCGGACCTGTTTCCCACTGAAAGGTCTAAGGTGGCTTTCGTAGTCAGCCTTCTGTCCGGAAAAGCCCTGTCATGGGCCACACCGCTCTGGGACCGCAATGACCCCGTCACTGCCTCTGTACACTCCTTCTTCTCGGAAATCCGAAGTGTCTTTGAGGAACCTGCCCGAGCCTCTTCTGCTGAGACTGCCCTGTTGAACCTGGTCCAGGGTAATTCTTCCGTTGGCGAGTATGCCGTACAATTCCGTACTCTTGCTTCAGAATTGTCCTGGAATAATGAAGCCCTCTGCGCGACCTTCAAAAAAGGCCTATCCAGCAACATTAAAGATGTTCTGGCCGAACGAGAAATTCCTGCTAATCTACATGAACTTATTCACCTAGCCACTCGCATTGACATGCATTTTTCCGAAAGGCGTCAGGAACTCCGCCAAGATATGGACTCTGTTCGCACGAGGCGTTTCTCCTCCTCGGCTCCTCTCTCCTCTGGTCCCCTGCAATCTGTTCCTGTGCCTCCCGCCGTGGAGGCTATGCAGGTCGACCGGTCTCGCCTGACACCTCAAGAGAGGACACGACGCCGTATGGAGAACCTCTGCCTGTACTGTGCTAGTACCGAACACTTCCTAAGAGATTGTCCTATCCGTCCTCCCCGCCTGGAAAGTCGTACGCTGACTCCGCACAAAGGTGAGACAGTCCTTGATGTCTACTCTGCTTCTCCACGTCTTACTGTGCCTGTGCGGATGTCTGCCTCTGCCTTCTCCTTCTCTACAGTGGCCTTCTTGGACTCAGGATCTGCAGGAAATTTTATTTTGGCCTCTCTCGTCAACAGGTTCAACATCCCGGTGACCAGTCTCGCCAGACCCCTCTACATCAATTGTGTAAATAATGAAAGATTGGACTGTACCATACGTTTCCGCACGGAGCCCCTTCTTATGAGCATCGGATCTCATCATGAGAGGATTGAACTTTTGGTCCTCCCCAATTGCACCTCGGAAATTCTCCTTGGACTTCCCTGGCTTCAACTTCATTCCCCTACCCTGGATTGGTCCACTGGGGAGATCAAGAGTTGGGGGTCCTCTTGTTCCAAGAACTGTCTAAAACCGGTTCCCAGTAACCCTTGCCGTAACTCTGTGGTTCCTCCAGTAACCGGTCTCCCTAAGGCCTATATGGACTTCGCGGATGTTTTCTGCAAAAAACAAGCTGAGACTCTACCTCCTCACAGGCCTTATGATTGCCCTATCGACCTCCTCCCGGGCACTACTCCACCCCGGGGCAGAATTTATCCTCTCTCTGCCCCAGAGACTCTTGCCATGTCCGAATACGTCCAGGAGAATCTAAAAAAGGGCTTTATCCGTAAATCCTCCTCTCCTGCCGGAGCCGGATTTTTCTTTGTGTCCAAAAAAGATGGCTCCCTACGTCCTTGCATTGACTACCGCGGTCTTAATAAAATCACGGTTAAGAACCGCTACCCCTTACCCCTCATCTCTGAACTCTTTGATCGCCTCCAAGGTGCCCACATCTTCACTAAATTGGACTTAAGAGGCGCCTATAACCTCATCCGCATCAGAGAGGGGGACGAGTGGAAAACGGCATTTAACACCAGAGATGGACACTTTGAGTATCTGGTCATGCCCTTTGGACTGTGCAACGCCCCTGCCGTCTTCCAAGACTTTGTCAATGAAATTTTTCGTGATCTGTTATACTCCTGTGTTGTTGTATATCTGGACGATATCCTAATTTTTTCTGCCAATCTAGAAGAACACCGCCAGCATGTCCGTATGGTTCTTCAGAGACTTCGTGACAACCAACTCTATGCCAAAATTGAGAAATGTCTGTTTGAATGCCAATCTCTTCCTTTTCTAGGATATTTGGTCTCTGGCCAGGGACTACAGATGGATCCAGACAAACTCTCTGCCGTCTTAGATTGGCCACGCCCCTCCGGACTCCGTGCTATCCAACGCTTTTTGGGGTTCGCCAATTATTACAGGCAATTTATTCCACATTTTTCTACCATTGTGGCTCCTATCGTGGCTTTAACCAAAAAAAATGCTGATCCCAAGTCCTGGCCTCCTCAAGCAGAAGACGCCTTTAAACGACTCAAGTCTGCCTTTTCTTCGGCTCCCGTCCTCTCCAGACCTGACCCTTCCAAACCCTTCCTATTGGAGGTTGATGCCTCCTCAGTGGGAGCTGGAGCTGTTCTTCTACAAAAAAATTCTTCCGGGCATGCTGTCACTTGTGGTTTTTTCTCTAGGACCTTCTCTCCAGCGGAGAGGAACTACTCCATCGGGGATCGAGAGCTTCTAGCCATTAAATTAGCACTTGAGGAATGGAGGCATCTGCTGGAGGGATCAAGTTCTCCTGTTATTATCTACACCGACCACAAGAACCTCTCCTACCTCCAGTCTGCCCAACGGCTGAATCCTCGCCAGGCCCGGTGGTCTCTGTTCTTTGCCCGATTTAATTTTGAGATTCACTTTCGTCCTGCCGATAAGAACATTAGGGCCGATGCTCTCTCTCGTTCCTCGGATGCCTCAGAAGTTGAACTCTCTCCGCAACACATCATTCCACCTGACTGCCTGATCTCCACTTCTCCTGCCTCCATCAGGCAGACTCCTCCAGGAAAGACCTTTGTTTCTCCTCGCCAACGCCTCGGAATCCTCAAATGGGGTCACTCCTCCCATCTCGCAGGTCATGCGGGTATCAAGAAATCTGTGCAACTCATCTCCCGCTTCTATTGGTGGCCGACTCTGGAGACGGATGTTGTGGACTTTGTGCGAGCCTGCACTATCTGTGCCCGGGATAAGACTCCTCGCCAGAAGCCCGCTGGTTTTCTTCATCCTCTGCCTGTCCCCGAACAGCCTTGGTCTCTGATTGGTATGGATTTTATTACTGATTTACCCCCTTCCCGTGGCAACACTGTTATTTGGGTGGTCGTTGATCGATTCTCCAAAATGGCACATTTCATCCCTCTTCCTGGTCTTCCTTCTGCGCCTCAGTTGGCTAAACAATTTTTTGTACACATTTTTCGTCTTCACGGGTTGCCTACGCAGATTGTCTCGGATAGAGGCGTCCAATTCGTGTCTAAATTCTGGAGGGCTCTCTGTAAACAACTCAAGATTAAATTAAATTTTTCTTCTGCATATCATCCCCAGTCCAATGGACAAGTAGAAAGGATTAACCAGATCTTGGGTGATTATTTGCGACATTTTGTTTCCTCCCGCCAGGATGACTGGGCAGATCTCCTCCCATGGGCCGAATTCTCGTATAACTTCAGGGTCTCTGAGTCTTCCTCCAAATCCCCATTTTTCGTGGTGTACGGCCGTCACCCTCTTCCCCCCCTCCCTACTCCCTTGCCCTCTGGTCTGCCCGCTGTGGATGAAATTTCTCGTGACCTTTCCATCATATGGAGAGAGACCCAAAATTCTCTCTTACAGGCTTCATCACGCATGAAGAAGTTCGCGGATAAGAAAAGAAGAGCTCCCCCCGTTTTTTCCCCTGGAGACAAGGTATGGCTCTCCGCTAAATATGTCCGCTTCCGTGTCCCTAGCTACAAGTTGGGACCACGCTATCTTGGTCCTTTCAAAATTTTGTGTCAAATTAATCCTGTCTCTTATAAACTTCTTCTTCCTCCCTCTCTTCGTATCCCTAATGCCTTTCACGTCTCTCTTCTCAAACCACTCATCCTCAACCGTTTTTCTCCCAAATCTGTTCCTCCCACTCCTGTTTCTGGCTCCTCGGACATCTTCTCGGTCAAAGAAATTTTAGCTGCCAAAAAGGTCAGAGGGAAAAATTTTTTTTTAGTGGACTGGGAGGGTTGTGGTCCTGAAGAGAGATCCTGGGAACCTGAGGACAACATCCTAGACAAAAGTCTGCTCCTCAGGTTCTCAGGCTCTAAGAAGAGGGGGAGACCCAAGGGGGGGGGGTACTGTTACGCCGAGCGCTCCGGGTCCCCGCTCCTCCCCGGAGCGCTCGCTTCACTCTCCCCGCGGCAGCGCTCCGGTCACGTCCTCTGACCCGGGGCGCTGCGATTCCGCTGCCAGCCGGGATGCGATTCGCGATGCGGGTAGCGCCCGCTCGCGATGCGCACCCCGGCTCCCCTACCTGACTCGCTCTCCGTCTGTTCTGTCCCGGCGCGCGCGGCCCCGCTCCCTAGGGCGCGCGCGCGCCGGGTCTCTGCGATTTAAAGGGCCACTGCGCCGCTGATTGGCGCAGTGGTCCCAATTAGTGTGTTCACCTGTGCACTTCCCTATATCACCTCACTTCCCCTGCACTCCCTTGCCGGATCTTGTTGCCTTAGTGCCAGTGAAAGCGTTCCTTGTGTGTTCCTTGCCTGTGTTTCCAGACCTTCTGCCGTTGCCCCTGACTACGATCCTTGCTGCCTGCCCCGACCTTCTGCTACGTCCGACCTTGCTTTTGCCTACTCCCTTGTACCGCGCCTATCTTCAGCAGCCAGAGAGGTGAGCCGTTGCTAGTGGATACGACCTGGTCACTACCGCCGCAGCAAGACCATCCCGCTTTGCGGCGGGCTCTGGTGAAAACCAGTAGTGGCTTAGAACCGGTCCACTAGCACGGTCCACGCCAATCCCTCTCTGGCACAGAGGATCCACTACCTGCCAGCCGGCATCGTGACAACTATTTTGTACCTGTTAATCTGTCAAATGGCCTACATATTATGATAGTCCAGGCAAAAGTACTCACCGGCTGGTGTTGTACTGAGGTACTTTTTTAAGTGTACTGTAGTGCATATTTCTGCCCTCATAATTGCATAGCACATACCTACATCTAAGTAGTGTACTATTTTGTACCTGTCAAGGGCCTATATACTGTGAAAGGACAGATAATAGTACACAACTGCTGCTGTTCTAGACAAATAGTGTTTTAAGCGTAGTGAAGCGTATTGTACTTCCCTGATATACGCAATCAGTATGTCAGGCAGATTATGCCAGGACATGCACAGAGGAGTGGCAGAGGCCTAAATTAATCAGGTGCAGGCAGAATTCACACCAGAGTAGGGGCGTGTGGCAGCCAGAGTCACAGCGAGAGGTCTGAGCTCCCGGAGTCAGCTAGCAGTCGTGTCTCGACCAGCAACCCAGCAGCCGTGATTGATCCCTTCACTCAGTCATCCACTTCATACCAAGTGAAATCCAACACCCCAAGTCTATAGTCGGTGGGTTCCTCAAACTCAACCCTCACTTGGCATTGCCCTGCCACCTCAAGGCTCTGTCATTGTGCTGCTCTATGGTCTCCTCATGCTAATGCTACCACCTCCAGGCTCTCTCATTGTGCTTCTCTATGGTCTCCTCATGCTGATGCTGCCAACTCCAAGCTCTCTAATTGTGCTGCTCTATGGTCTCCTCATGCTGAAGCTATCGCCTCCATGCTCTGTCATTGTGTCACCATATGGTCTCCTCATGCTACCACCTCCAGGCAGTCATTGTGCCACCATATGGTCTTCTTATGTTGATGCTGCCACCACCAGGCTCTCTAATGTGCCGCTCTATGGTCTCTTCATGCTGATGCTGCCACCTCCAGGCTCCCTTATTGTGCTGCTCTATGGTGTCCTCATGCTGATGCTGCCACCTCCAGGCTCTCTCATTGTGCTGCCATGGATACTTCAAAACATAATTAAGGTGCTGGTCCCGAGTTTCAGAAATTCCTCTGCATTAGGGTCACTTTCAGGACTCCTGATGCTGCTGCTGCCACCTCCAGGCTGTCTCATTCAGCCACTATATGGTATCCACAAGCTTCAGCCACCTCCAGGCTGTGCCATTCAGCCACTATATGGTCTATTCATGATGCCACAAACTCCAGGCAGTCATTCAGCCACTATACGGTCTCCTCATACTGATGCCACCTCCAGGCTTTGTCATTGTGCTGCCATCTGACATGTGACTCCTTGTTAAATTTGGTCCTTTGAACCCACACGCCGGGGCCCGGGACACTAAAACCTGGGAGTTAAAATTTCAATTTCAAAATCCTCAATTTCAATTCCACAGTCTCACTGCTCTTACAGTAAAGAACCCCCCTCTGTGCTGGTGTAGAAACCTTCTTTCCTCTAGATGTAGAGGATGCCCCCTTGTTATACATACAGTCCTGGGTATAAATAGATCATGGGAGAGATCTCTGTAAGGTCCCCTGGTATATTTATACATGTTGTTAGGTCGCCCCAAGCCTTCTGTTTTCTAAACTAAATAACCCCAATTCTGAAAATCTTTCCGGGTACTGAAGTCCTCCCATTCCCCTTATAACCCTGGTTGCCCGTCTTTGAACCCTTTCCAGCTCCCATATATCTTTCTTGTACACTGGTGCCCAGTACTTTACACAGTATTCCATGTGTGGTCTGACTAATTTATTTGTACAGGGGTAGAATTATTTCCTTGTCGTGGGCATCTATGCCCCTATTGATGGACCCCATGATTTTATTTGCCTTGGCAGCAGCTGCCCGACACTGGTCACTACAGCTAAATTTACTATTAAAGGGGTTATCCAGGAAAAAACATTTTTATATATATCAACTGGCTCCAGAAAGTTAAACCGATTTGTAAATTACTTATATTAAAAAATCTTAATCCTTTCAGTACTTATGAGCTTCTGAAGTTAAGGTTGTTCTTTTCTGTCTAAGTGCTCTCTGATGACATGTGTCTCGGGAACCGCCCAGTTTAGAAACAAATCCCCATAGCAAACCTCTTCTAAACTGGGCGGTTCCCGAGACACGTGTCATCAGAGAGCACTTAGACAGAAAAGAACAACCTTAACTTCAGAAACTCATAAGTACTGAAAGGATTAAGATTTTTTAATGGAAGTAATTTACAAATCTGTTTAACTTTCTGGAGCCAGTTGATATATATATATAAAAAGTTTTTTCCTGGATAACCCCTTTAACTAAGACTCCTAAGTCCTTTTCCATGTCAGTCGTCCCAAGTGTTCTCCCATTTAATACATAATCCCAGCCCGGATTTTTCTTCCCCATGTGCATTACCTTACATTTATTAGTGTTGAACCTCATCTGCCACTTCCCAGCCAAAACCTCCAACCTATCCAGATCCATTTGTAACAGTACACTGTCCTCTATAGTGTTTACCGCTTTATCAGTATCATCTGCAAAGATTGCTACTTTACTATTCAACCCCTCTACAAGGTCATTAATGAATATATTAAATAGAAAAGGAAATAAAACTGACCCCTGTGGTACCCCATTAGTAACAGTCACCCAATCAGAATAAGTACCAATAATAACCACCCTCTGTTTCCTATCACTGAGCCAGTTACTTACCCACTTGCACACATTTTTCCCCAGTCCAATCCTTCTCATTTTATGCGGCACCGTATCAAATGCTTTGGAAAAATCCAGATATACGACATCCAGTGATTGCCCCTGGTCCAGTCTGGAGCTTACCTCCTCATAAAAGCTGATCAGGTTAGTTTGACAGGACCTATCCCTCATAAAGCCATGCTGATATGGCGTCATACATTTATTTTTATCAAGATACTCCAGAATAACATCTCTTAGAAAACACTCAAGGGAGGTTAAACTAACAGGCCTATAATTCCCAGGGTCACCTTTTGACCCCTTTTTAAATATTGGCACCACATTTGCCATGCACCAGTCCAGGGAATCAGTCCCTCTTACCATAGAGTCCCTGAATATTAAAAATAGGGGTCTGTCTATTACATTACTTCATTCCTTTAGAACACAGGGGTGAATGCCATCTGGACCTGGAGATATGATTTCTATTGGGCCAGTGACTTATCCCTTGTTTGTAAAAACTAAAGTGTCTGTGTTTTCAGGAGTTGGAATAAAATCGATGTTGACCTATAGCACAGAGAGTCTACTGTAGATTGATAACATGCTCCAATCATCTGTCTATATCTTATTCTTAGATTTAAAGGGGTATTCCAGGAAAAAACTTTTTTTTATATATCAACTGGCTCCAGAAAGTGAAACTGATTTTTAAATTACTTCTATTAAAAAAATCGTAATCTTTTCAATAATTATCAGCTGCTGAAGTTGAGTTGTTGTTTTCTGTCTGGCAACAATGCTCTCTGCTGACATCTCTGCTTGTCTCGGGAACTGCACAGAGTAGAAGAGGTTTGCTATGGGAATTTGCTTCTAAAATGGGCGGTTCCCGAGACACGTGTCATCAGAGAGCACTTAGACAGAAAAGAACAACTCAACTTCAACAGCTCATATGTACTGAAAGGATTAAGATTTTTTTAATAGAAGTAATTTACAAATCTAAAAAAGTAGCCAACCCCTCTAGGCTAGCATCAGTTGCCTGATACAATGATGTAATGGTAAAAATAATGACTGGATCGTGCTTCAATTATAATATGAAAGTGCAAATTTATTACACAATATAAAATACATAAAAGATATTTTGTAAACAGTAAATCCTCGAAACACGAGGGCCCTTGTGCCGAGGAAAATTACAATATAAGACTTATACAAACACCGATAGCTATCATTAAGAATTTTAGCAATGCAATGTTACTTTAAATCCGGCCTCCGATAATCCAAAATGAGTTTAAAGTCCCTTAAAAGGTATGGATTCCAAATGTTATACGTAAGGTACGTCAAGTCCCATAAATGGTATAGATTCCAAATACTAAACATGGAATAGATAAATTATAGTTACCAGTCTGCAATACATCCCGATAAAAGGTCACCTTGAGTTGAAATGTGGGGTCCGCACAGTTAGGTGGTACCAGACGCTGGTATGCATCCTCGCAGCGGTCTGCCTGCCACAGACCAGCTGTAATGATAGCCGCTTGCTGATGTTTTGCTGCAGATGGTAACCACACGATGAAGCAATGAATCAGGTGCGGACTTCTGAGTAACTCTATGGTGGGTCACGTCACAGGTGCTGGGCAATGCTGCCTGTAAGATGGTCATGGGAGCGGTGTACTGCTTAGCAGAACTGGATCGGAGTTCACCGTTCAGGGCTCACATGTGCTTTATACACGGCCCTTTCCTCAGTAGGCCTGCAAGCCTTTGGCTGTCTGGGCATGCTGGGAGTTGTAGTATTGCAACATCTGGAGGGTCACAGTTTGGAGACCACTGTTACAGTGGTGCCCAAACGGTAGCCCTCCAGATGTTGCCAAACTACAACTCTCAGCATGCCTAGACTGCCCAGGCATGCTGGGAGTTGTAGTTCTGTAACATCTGTCCCTTCAGATTTAGCAATTTTCATGAAACTTTTGAAAATTGCTACTCTACTTTGAAGCCCTCTAATTTTTTCAAAAAGTAAAAATATGTCCATTTTATGATGCCAACATAAAGTGGACATATTGTATTTGTGAATAAAAATAAAATTTATTTGAAATATCCATTTTCCTTACAAGTAGAGAGCTTCAAAGTTAGAAAAATGCTAAATTTTCAAAATGTTCATGACATTTTTGGATTTTTCCCCAAAAAAGGGTGCAAGTAACAACGACAATTTACCACCAAAATAAAGTAGAAAATGTCACGAAAAAACTATCTCAGAATCAGAATATTCGGTAAAAGAGTTTTAGAGTTATTAATGCGTAAAGTGACGGAGGTCAGAATTGCGAAAAAGGGCTCAGTCCTTAAGGTGAAAAAGGGCTCCGTCCTTAAGGGGTTAAGGACTACCTATAAGCCTGACAACAATAGTGGGGAAATTGATGGAAACCATACTAAATAATATGATTGGGGAACATCTAAAATCACATGGATTGCAAGATTATAAACAACTGAGTTTATTTCAGGAAGATCATGTGAAATTAACCTTATTATTTTTTGATTGGGTGACTAAATAATAGATGGCGGAGGGGCAGCAGACATTGCATATCTAGATTTTTATAAGGCTTTTGACACTGTACCACATAGAAGACTTATCAATAAACTACAGTCTTTGAGCTTGGACTCCCATTCTATTAAGTGGATTAGGCAGTGGCTTAGGGACAGACAAGAGGGTTGTAGTTAAAGGGGTTATCCAGGAAAAGAAAAACAGAGCTACCCGCTCCTCATCTGTCTCCAGGTCGGCTGTGGTTCTGCAGCTCCGTTCCAATGAAGTGAATGGAGCCAAGTTGTAAAACCATACACAACCTGGGGGCAGACGTGGAGCTGTTTTTGAAATAAATTAACTCAGTTTTTCTATTCCTTGATAACCCCTTTAATGGAGAATATCCAGAGCAAGGTCTTGTTACCAATGAGGTACCTCAGGGTAGTGACCATGATACATTTCGTGCAGATCTGCACCCAGATCATTTTCTACTGCCGCTTTCAGATCATATCTACCAGACTTCTGAGGAGCTTGTTTGTCTGTTTGTTTGGCTTTATTTTAGTTTTAATTTTAAGGCAAATTAATGTCTAAAAGAAGGCCTGCAGAGAGAGTGTCCCTCACATTTGAATAGTGGTTTACCTTGCCACAGGCCAGAAAAAAAAAAAACTTTATTGTTCAAAAGACGGAGGTTTTAGTTGAACACGTATTTACATATTTTTTTTTTTTTTAAACCTTTCACCTTTTTTGTTTTAAATTATGCTATTATCACTTTGTCTGATATTTTTTTAAACTCTGGCACATGAAATTGTGAGATTTTGCCCATTGCTAACAATCATATTGTTTCTTACATCTTTACCATTCCTTTTTTGTACCTTAAAAAATATGTCTGATTGTTTCATATAGACAACTGCTTTACTTTTCATTTGCACGTTTTTTTTAATTTGTAACTTTTTTATGTCTTTAAACATTCTTATTCTCGACTTCTCTCTCTCTCTCGTCCTCTCGAAATCGCGTAGATGATAAATTTGTGACCACTGCATCCTTCACTTTAAAAAATGGTCTAGCAACACCAAAAGGTCAAAATGACGGATTTTAGAACTTTGAAAAAAAAACGTATCGTAAAAAGAAAAAAGATAAAATGCAATTAACACAAAAATAACAGAAATTCTCAAATGTAGATAAAAAAAAGCAATATAACACAATGATAAATAACCCCCTGTATCTCCAGAAGGATGTAGATATTGTGGAGAGAGTTCAGAGAAGATACTAAACTAGTAAAGGGATTGCAGGAATGGTTAAAGGACATTAACATGTATAGCTTGGAGAAAAGAAGAGCCAGAGGGGATATGATAGAGACTTTTATATACTTGAAGGGAATTAACATGATGAAGGAGAGAATATTTAAAAGAAGAAAAACTATCACAAGAGGACATAGTTTTATATTAGCCGGGCAAATGCTTATGCAGTAATATCAGGAAAATATCAGGAACTATTTCTTTACTGCGAGAGTAGTGGGTGCATGGAATAGCCTTCCTGTAGAAGTGGTAGCTGTAAAAATAGTAAAGGAGTTTAAAGGGGTTATCCAGGAATAGAAAACCAGAGCTAATTTATTTAAAAAACAGCTCCACATCTGTACCCAGGTTGTGCGTGGTACTACAACTTGGCTCCATTCACTTCAATGAAACTGAGCCGCAGAACCACACCCAACCTGAAGACAGACAGGGAGCAGTTTTTGAAAGAAATTAGCTATGTTTTCCCAATTCCTGGATAACTCCTTTAACCCCTTAAGGACACATGACGTTCTCATACGTCTCCATTTCCGAGTCCTTAAGGACACATGACGTATGAGAACGTCATGTGTTTTACCGGCCCCCCCGCAACCATCTGGAGCGGAGCCGGTGCCCGATGCCTGCTGAAATCGTTCAGCAGGCATCGGGGCATATCGCCCAGGGGGGTCATGATGACCCCCCATGTCGGCGATGGCCGCAGATCGCTGGACAATTCAGTCCAGCGATCTGCGGCGGATTCCTGGTCAATCGGGTCTCCAGTGACCCGGTGACCCGGAATTATTGGCTGATCGGGGCCGTTAGAGACGGCCCCGAACAGCCGGAGCCAGCAGGGGTGAGGTGGCACTGGTGCCACCTCACAATCGCCCTGATTCGTCGGCCAGATTACCGGCCGACCAATCAAGGCGCCTGCTGCGGGTGTCACTCCCGCAACCCGCTCCGCCCCTCTTCCGGAGGACGTGAGCGGGTGCGGGATGTGAACCCCGGGTGTTGGGGACCCCGTTCCCGGCGTCCCTGTTGGGATCGGGGCCCCAGGAGCAGCGGCAGCGGCGGCGACGACGAGGGACTGACCTGTGCGGCGAGGATCGTTGGAGGTGAGTGACAGCCTCCTGCTGTTGCTTAGCAACAGCTCCCAGCATGCAAAAAGGGCATGCTGGGAGCTGTAGTTATGCAACAGCAGGAGGCAGACCACCACAACTCCCAGCATTCCCTTATGGGCATGCTGGGACTTGTAGTTTTGCAACAGCTGGAGGCACATTCTTTCTATGGAAAAGTGTACCTTCAGCTGTTGTATAACTACATCTCCCAGCTTGCACAATCAGCTAAAGTGCATGCTGGGAGTTGTAGTGGTGCATCTGGTGGTTGCATAACTACAACTCCCAGCATGCCCGTTGGCTGTCGGTGACTGCTGAGAGTTGTAGTTTTGCAACAGCTGAAGGCACACTGAGTTAAGTAGCAAACCAGTGTGTCTCCAGCTGTTGCATAACTACAATCCCCAGCATCCCCAGCCAAAGTAGTATGCCTCCAGCTGTTGCATAACTACAAGACCCAGCATGCCCTTCCGCTGTCCGTACATGCTGGGGGTTGTAGCTTTTGCAACAGCTGAAGGAACACTGGTTGCAAAACACTGAGTTTGTTACCAAACTCGGTGTTTCACAACCAGTGTGCCTCCAGCTGTTGCAAAACTACAACTCCCAGCATGCACTGATAGACCCTACATGCTGGGAGTTGTAGTTTTGCAACAGCTGGATGTCCCCCCCCCCCCCCCAATGTGAATGTGTAGGGTACACTCACATGGGCGGAGGATTACAGTAAGTATCCGGCTGCAAGTTTGAGGTGCGGCAAAATTTCTGCCGCAGCTCAAACTGCCAGCGAGAAACTACTGTGAACCCCTGCCCGTGCGACTGTACCCTAAAAACACTACACTAACACACAGTAAAATTAAAAAACACTACTTATACACATACCCCTACACAGCCCCCCTCCCCAATAAAAATGAAAAACGGCTGGTATGCCACTGTTTCCAAAACAGAGCCTCCAGCGGTTGCAAAACTACAACTCCCAGCACGCACTGATAGACTGTACATGCTGGGAGTTGTAGTTTTGCAACAGCTGGATGTCCCCCCCCCCAATGTGAACGTACAGGTACACTCACATGGGCGGAGGATTACACTAAGTATCCGGCTGCAAGTTTGAGCTGCGTCAAATTTTCTGCCGCAGCTCAAACTGCCAGCGAGAAACTACTGTGAACCCCCGCCCGTGTGACTGTACCCTAAAAACACTACACTACACTAACACACAATAAAATAAAAAGTAAAAAACACTACATATACACATACCCCTATACAACCCCCCTCCCCTCCCCAATAAAAATGAAAAACGTCTGGTACGCCACTGTTTCCAAAACGGAGCCTCCAGCTGTTGCAAAACAACTACTCCCAGTATTGCCAGATAGCCGTTGACTGTCTAGGCATGCTGGGAGTTTTACAACAGCTGGAGGCACCCTGTCTGGGAATCACTGGCGTAGAATACCCCTATGTCTACCCCTATGCAAGTCCCTAATTTAGGCCTCAAATGCGCATGGCGCTCTCACTTTGAAGCCCTGTCGTATTTCAAGGCAACAGTTTAGGGCAACATATGGGGTATCGCCGTACTCGGGAGAAATTGCCTAACAAATTTTGGGGGGTATTTTCTGCTATTACCCTTTTTAAAAATGTAAAATTTTTGGGAAAACAAGCATTTTAGGTAAAAAAATATATATATTTTTACATAACTTGAAAGAAGAGATCGCAGACGGCACTCACGGAAACAGCAAATCGTCAGTTGAGTGATTTAAATACTTATACAGCATTACCTAAAGACCCCACCACACACTACCAGGAGAGTGCTAGATCATTACTTAGGAGGGGAGTGGAAAATAATATTTTTTCGGAGAGATTTGCCAACAAACTTTTTATTACTCACCCTAAGAAACCATACTGGTACTGGACACCCAAAATTCACAAAAATGCACAAGTACCGCCAGGTCGGCCTATTGTTGCGGGCAGAGGCTCAGTTACTGAGCCTCTGTCCCAATATCTAGATTGGGTCTTACGCCCATTACTACCTACTATACCAGCTTACTTAAAAGATACCCAACACTTACTGCAAATTTTGGAAAATTTTGGGTGGCAGGAGCATTTCATTTTGGCTAGCATCGACGTGGAGAGTCTCTACACTCGCATTCCTCAGGGTGCGGGTGTGGAGGCTGTCCGACGTCGACTAGACCAAACGGAAAATCATAGCCCTGTTTATATTAATTACATTTGTGAGATGTTACAGTTTGTATTATCCCATAATGCTTTCCAGTTTAATAATCGCTGGTTTAACCAGCGATCTGGGACTGCGATGGGGACCCCCGTGGCACCTACTTTCGCAAATATTTTTTTGGGGGTCCTAGAGGAAGATAAGGTCTTTTCCACTAACAATCCTTTCATTGAATATCTGGCCCTTTACGTTAGATATGTCGACGACGTGCTGGTTATTTGGTCGGGCAGTATGGCCCAGTTCCACCAGTTCGTCGCCTACATGAACGATAATAACTACAATATGCATTTTACTAGTGTGGTGGGCACCAATAGTATAGAATTTCTCGACACTAAACTTGTTGCTAAAAATGATTATTTGGAGATTGAGGGATTTAGAAAAATTACAGCTACTAATTCCTTACTTAGATATGACAGCTTTCATTCTCATCATGTCAAAAAATCCCTTCCTTTCGGACAATTTGTCCGATTGAAACGGATAAATACTACTACTGAAACATTTGAAATACAGGCGAAACAATTATGAGACAGACTAAAAGAGAGGGGCTACCCTATATCTATCCTGAGTGAGGCACTTTTTAAGGTCAGGAAAATACCTCGTAGTCAATTATTGCATAAAAAACATAAAACACATGATAAAGACTGTGCTAAAGAAAATCAAACAAAAAATTTTACGTTTTCCTTCTCATACAGCCCTATGGAAAATAAAATCAGGTCAGCGATACATAAAAATTGGCATATTCTCCAGCGGGATGATATCTTAAGCAAAACACAGCTGAACAAACCATTAATTTCTTTTCGCAGAACTAAGAATATTAGAGATTATATTGTACGAGGTAGATTACAAGATGATATGTCCAAAAATTGGATAGAAAAATCAAAACCACAAGGATGTTTTAAATGTGGACAGTGTAAATTATGTTCGCACATGATACAAACGAAAAGTATACATTTAGGATCACAGAATATTGATATCCATGATTTCGTGACATGTAAATCTACCTATATTGTTTACGCATTAGTTTGCACATGTGGTTTTTACTATATTGGGAAGACCATAAGACCCTTGTATAAAAGAATTAGGGAACATTTTCGCTCACTCACTACTGGAAAAGGCTGCCCAAAAGTAATAGAACATATGAAATATAAACACAATAATAAAATTGAAGATTTAAAATTCCTTGGATTAAAAATAGTTGCACCCTTAAAATACGGTGGAGATAGACACAAATTATTGTTACAGAAAGAATCAGAAATGATTATACTTACAGACGCCTTAGGACCACTAGGATTAAACCTACGGGAGGATTTAAATGTATTTCCATAGTGCAGGTGTATGTTGTTAGCATAGGATCTATGTTCACACCTAGCGTTTTTAATACTATACCTCCGATAGTGTTATACAGTCTAAGGCGCTGTTATAGCTAATTAGTAAATACTAATGCTAGTCTCTCTATACCACACACCATTTTTGTGCTTTTAACCCTGTAATGTCTAGTTTTCTATTTTTGTATTACTTGGTGCATGTATTTAAGGGGGTAGGGTTAAGTGATGTCAGAGGTCACGTGTAAGCGCTCTGTGTAGCGCGAAACCGGTCGACTTACCTGTCGTTGTTGTTGCGTGGACCAGCGATCCCGAATAAAACTTCTTGCTGTTTCCGTGAGTGCCGTCTGCGATCTCTTCTTTCAAGTTTCCTACGCTTATGCTTATGGCGGACTGAGCACCGGATTTTTAGCATCTGGACGTGAAGGTGCAGTGATCCAGTAACTCCGGCAGAATCGTGAGTGCGGCAGTGCCGACTTTCCTTCTTCTCCATGTGTTCTATATTTTTACATATGCAACAGTCGTGAAACACCTGTAGGGTATTAAGGTTCAAATTACCCCTTGTTATGTTCCCCGAGGGGTCTAGTTTCCAAAATGGTATGCCATGTGTTTTTTTTTTTGCTGTTCTGGCACCATAGGGGCTTCCTAAATGCGGCATGCCCCCAGAGCAAAATTTGCTTTCAAAAAGCCAAATGTGACTCCTTCTCTTCTGAGACCTGTAGTGCGCCAGCAGAGCACTTTTCACCCCCATATGGGGTGTTTTCTGAATCGGGAGAAATTGGGCTTCAAATTTTGGGGGGTATTTTCCGCTATTACCCTTTTAAAAAATGTAAACATTTTGGGAAAACAAGCATTTTAGGTAAAAAATTTTTTTTTTTTTTACATATGCAAAAGTCGTGAAACACCTGTAGGGCATTCAGGTTCACGTTACCCCTTTTTACATTCCCCGCGGGGTCTAGTTTCCAAAATGGTATGCCATGTGTTTTTTTTTTTGCTTTTCTGGCACCATAGGGGCTTCCTAAATGCGGCATACCCCCAGAGCAAAGTTTGCTTTCAAAAAGCCAAATGTGACTCCTTCTCTTCTGAGACCTGTAGTGCGCCAGCAGAGCACTTTTCACCCCCATGCGAGGTGTTTTCTGTATCGGGAGAAATTGGGCTTCAAATTTTGGGGGGTATTTTCTGCTATTACCCTTTTTAAAAATGTAACATTTTTGGGAAACCAAGCATTTTAGGTAAAAACTATATATATTTTTTTTACATATGCAAAAGTCGTGAATCACCTGTAGAGTATTAAGGTTCACTTTACCCCTTGTTACGTTCCCTGAGGGGTCTAGTTTTCAAAATGGTATGCCATGTGTTTTTTTTTTGCTGTCCTGGCACCATAGGGGCTTCCTAAATGCGGCATGCCCCCAAAAAACCATTTGTCGCTCCTTCCCTTCTGAGCCCTCTACTGCGCCCGCTGAACAATTAACATAGACATATGAGGTATGTGCTTACTCGAGAGAAATTGGGTTTCAAATACAAGTAAAAATTTTCTCCTTTTTACCCCTTGCAAAAATTCAAAAATTGGGTTTACAAGAACATGCGAGTGTAAAAAATGAAGATTTTGAATTTTCTCCTTCACTTTGCTGCTATTCCTGTGAAACACCTAAAGGGTTAATACACTTACTGAATGTCATTTTGAATACTTTGGGGGTGTAGTTTTTATAATGGGGTCTTTTATGGGGTATTTCTAATATGAAGACCCTTCAAATCCACTTAAAAACTGAACTGGTCCCTGAAAAATAGTGAGTTTGAAAATTTTGTGAAAAATTTCAAAATTGCTGCTGAACTTTGAAGCCCTCTGGTGTCTTCCAAAAGTAAAAACTCATAAATTTTATGATGCAAACATAAAGTAGACATATTGTATATGTGAACCCCAAAAAAATATATTTTGAATATCCATTTTCCTTACAAGCAGAGAGCTTCAAAGTTCGAAAAATGCAAAATTTTCATTTTTTTCATCAAATTTTGGGATTTTTCACCAAGAAAGGATGCAAGTTACCATAAAATTTTACCACTTAGTTAAAGTAGAATATGTCACAAAAAACAATCTCGGAATCAGAATGATAACTAAAAGCATCCCAGAGTTATTAATGTTTAAAGTGACAGTGGTCAGAATTGCAAAAAACGCTCCGGTCCTTGAGGTGTAAAATGGCCTGGTCCTTAAGGGGTTAAGCATGCATGGGATAGGTATAAGGCTATCCACTATATAAGATAGGGCCAGAGACTATTAATAGCATCCAGACAATAGGCCAGACAAGATGGGCAAACTGGTTCTTATCTGCCAACACTTTCTATGTTTTTACATCTCAAATTCTTAGAAATTTGCAGTAAACTTCAATACTAAGAGTTAGGCAAATATATTAAGTTGTTGTTATATGCATTCTTAAATTAATTAATGTTTGTTTTTTCTCTTTAGCTGAGTTCATTCTGCTACACATTGCACATTTGTTGCTATTGAGACTTAATATATATTTGTGTGTAAAGCTGGTAAATATTATATTTCCTGCTGTCTATATTCCAATCTTTATATCTCTGCAAGCAACTGCAGCTAGAGGACGATATCCACAGATGTTAATAACCAGGCACTCCCCACCTAGTGTGCGAGGAACATAAATGTAGTCTGCTGAATGATATCCCAGCCGTTAGCTACATTATTTATTAGCTATGCTTCAAAACAGCCTCTTTTATGAGTTATTAGTTTCATATTTCCACTGTCAATATTTTCTTGTTGGCAACAAAAAAATAACATTTATCCTGACTCTCTGGAACATCATCTGTGTATTCTGGCACTGTGCAACTTCAAGTTACATCTCTGCCCTGGAGCCCAATGTTGGCAAATGCATACAGGAAACCTTTCTCTAATCTGCTATAATTTTGATGCTCCCCATACTCAAAATATGATGGCTAAAGTACCTGTCATCACAGCCCCAGAGTGGAGTCGTACAATGCAGATAGATACATATGGGAAGAAACATTTATTTAAAAAAAGAGAACATAGCCATTGGCATAGATTACATAGGTGTAAGGAAGACAAATCATATGTGGATGGAGGGGACTGTTTCTAAACAACTTGTGATACTGTAATTTGTATGCAGTTAGCTCCCCCTAGTGGTGGCTGCATGCTGACAGAATTATATTTTTCACCGAAAAATATATCATTAAAACAGGTCACCTCCTTACAAATATACAGTATTATGAAATGAATTTGTTGCTATTGAGTTTTGAGCCTTAAACCGTAAAGGACAATGGGGAAAATGTATTAATGGTTTTGCACAAATGGTTTTACTAAAACTTTCCTTAATGGTAGCCAGAGCTTGGAAGGAGTGGTGGGACCACAAATTGATTAAAGCTATATGAAAAAATGGATAAATTACTTCTATTTGAAAAAATCTTAATCCTTCCAGTACTTATCAGCTGCTGTATACTCCACAGGAAGTTATTTTCTTTTTAAATTTATTTTCTATCTGATCACATTGCTCTCTAACACCTCTGTCCATGTCAGGAACTGTTCCGAGTACAAGCAAATCCCCATAGCAAACCTGTCCTGCTCTGGAGAGTTCCTGACACTGACAGAGGTGTCAGCAGAGAACCAGACAGAAAATTAATAATAATAAAAGAAAGAACTCCCCCTGTAATATACAGCAGCTGATAAGTACTGTAAGGATTAAGATTTTTAAATTAAAAATAATTTACAAATCTGTTTAACTTTCTGCTACCAGTTGATTTTACTTTTATTTATTTTTACACCTTTAAGGTGTGCCACATGTTTTAAGAGGAATGAGCATCAAATCTGAAACATCTTAAAGGGGTATTCCAGGATTTTATTTATAGAGTTAATGTAGTTCATAATATAGTTTCTGTACCTGTGTTTGATGGGGTCTCACAATTCCTATGTGATCTTTGCCCTGATGTTTATTTTTAACAGCATACAAAAAGACTGTCATCTCAGGTTTTCCCAGGTTGTTGTGCGGCCCAAGACCTTACCTCCACCTCATTCTGCAGGAAATAAGTTTTTCAACAGCTGGAGACAACCTGGTTAGAAAACACTGGTCTGTTGCATGGAAGGCAGCTCATTTCTGCTTCAATGGATGGGGTGACTGATGTGTGGGAGGGAGAAAAGTGACCTTACACTTACAAACTAGGAAACCTGGAACTTTTAGTTCCACAATGACATGCGTAGGAAGGATCTGTGCTTGTCTTGGGGCTAAATGGCTAAATTGTGTTGTAAGCCCACTATAATGCTGTGGCTATCTTTTTGTAAAATGGCTATTTCCTGTTGGCGGCATTATAGTGGGCTCACAACACCATTTAGCCGTTTAGCCCCAAGACAAGCACAGATCTTGATCTTGACTGGCAAGTACATAGTGCCATTAAATTTTTTATTTTTTTAATCTTTTTGGGGGAGGGGGTACATTTATTGTGGTTTTCCCTCCTTCTTTCTACTTATTGTATTGGAAAACTATTGCCAAGATTTATTTTTGAAAATTTGCCAGCATTCTAGCACAAATTTTCCCTCTAAAAAGGTGTATTATGTGCAGTGCAGCACAATTATTCTGTGTTTTAGGCACATATTCTAGCACCTCACAAAGGGAATGGGGCTTTGTCAAAAGAAGACTTTTTGTTATGTGCAACATTTTGTGCCAAATTTGCGGTAAGATTCTGGTGCAATTTAAGTCAACTAGTAGTTGGACCAAACCTAGACTAGACAGTCTAAGTATTTTACTAAATCTAATGCATTCTTCTACTGTCTTAACTAAATTTACATTGTATAAGTATTAGACAGTTTAAATAAATTGTGGCTTATTTCTAGTTGAGTGAACTTGATCATCCAATGCTTTAACCCCTTCCCGCAGAATGACTTACATAAATTTCAGGTTATGCAGCTAGTTCGTGGATCCTGACATTTATATAAGTCATTTAGTTAACTCGGCGATGTACGGCATTGCACGGGTCAACAGGCAGAAGTCCCGCTGTTACCGGCTGGAGACAACTTCTGCAAGCAACCCCAGGACCATCTGTGAATGGTCCTGGTCAGCGATCACCGTGATTGGTCCCTGTAAAACAATCACAGTGTCTCAGTTGACTGGGGGGGGGGTGTGAAAGTTCAGATGCCCCGCATTGCCCACCGCTAGAAGTCCAGGCAGAGCGGGGGAAGATGACGCTGAGAGCTGCGGGGGCCAATGTGGTGGTGGTGGTGCTGGGGGGGGGGGGGGGTGGAGCAGTGGCACATACCTGATTACCGGAGCAGGCAGCCTTTGGTTGTCCGGGCATGCTGGGAGTTGTAGTTTTGCAACATCTGTGCAGTGGTCTCCAATCTGTTCTCTTCCAGATGTTGCAAAACTACAACTCTCAGCATGCCCAGGCAGTCCAGGCATGCTGGGAGTTGTAGTTCTGTAACTTCAGATGTTGCCAAACCACAACTTCCAGCATGCCTGGGCAGTCTTGGCATGCTTGGAGTTGAAGTTATGCAACATCTGGAGGGCTACAGTTTGGACACCACTACACAGTGGTCCAAACTGTTCTCCTCCAGTTGTTGCAAAACTACAACTCCCAGCATGCCCTTCAGCTGTCTGGGCATGCAGGGAGTTGTAGTTTTGCAACAATTGGAGGCACACTGGTTGGGAAACATTGTCTGTTTCCTAACTCAGTGTTTCCCAACCCGTGTGCCTCCAGCTGTTGCAAAACTATAACTCCCAGCATGCACTGACAGACTGTGCATGCTGGAAGTTGTAGTTTTGCAACAGCTGGAGGCACACAGGTTTGGGAAACACTGAGTTAAGTAACAAACTCTCAGTGTTTTGCAACCAGTGTGCCTCCAGCTGTTGCAGAACTACAACCCCCATCATGCATGGACAGCCAAAGGGCTTGTTGGAAGTTGTAGTATTATGCCTACAGCTGTTGCATAACTACAAGCCCTAGCATGCCCTTCTGCTGTCACTGCATGCTGGGTTGTAGTTTTGCAACAGCTGGAGGTCACATTGGTTGCAAAACACGGCGAGTTTGTTACTTAACTCAGTGTTTCCCAAACTGGGGCAGGGCTGCCATCAGAAATTTTTGGGCCCCTTACATAGCTAGTAGTCGGGGCCCCCCTCACTGTGGCACATGCTGGATTTTATCTTAGTATCGGGCTTAGATACATAAAATAATATCGAACCTCCATATTAGTTCAAGAGTGACTAAATAATACCACCATACTGTAGGGAAATAAAAGTCACTATATGCAGACCATTATCACTAACAACACCACAATACAAGGGACATATAATTCCGCCACACCATGACCACTACCATTACCACTGACTAACACTGCTATATTGTTATTGAATAAAAAAACACTATACAAAAGATCAATAACCCCTATATAGAAGTAGATCTTCGCTGTACAAAGGTGCTGCAGACCATATAAGTCATTATAGTTACATACTCACAGGGGCGTCTTCTCTGATCAGTCGTTCACTTTTCTCTTTCTTCCCCCTCATTTTGCCCCCTTTTCTATATTATCCCCCTCATATTGCTCTTCTTTCTATATTATCCCCCTCATATTGATCACCTTTCTATATTACCCCCCTCATATTGCTCCCCTTTCTATATTATCCCGCTCATATTGCTCCCCTTTCTATATTATCCCCCTCATATTGCTCATAATGCATCGTATATTATGCCCCTCACGTATATAATGCCCACTTTTGTATAATATCCCAATCATATTGCCCCCATTGTATATTATGACCCTCAAAGCATGAAAAAAAAAAATCACTCACCTCTCCTTTGTTCCCCCGCAGCTGCTGTCGCTCCTCTTCTCTCTGCTTCCTGTGCGGATAGCCTCTTCCTAAGCTGCTGCCACACAGGAAGCCTGGGCTGAAGTGACAGGATGAAGCTGCTGGCTCCTTCCTGTCACTCCAGCTGTCTGTGTCCGGGCAGGAGCAGAGATGAAAGAAGCGCCACTTGAACTGCGCTTTTTCTTTTTAAAGCGGCAAGTGGGCAGGCAATAGGGTGGGGAGGTGGGGGGGGGGGGATTGACCAGCCTGGCAGGGGGAGAGATTTCTTTCAGGGGGATGGACTTGCACCCCCATATAGAGCGATTCAGCCTATGCCTGGCGCCAGGGACGGACACAGGCAGCAGAGGGTCCCTGTGCAAAGAATGTGCCTGCCCCCCCCAAAAAAAAAAAAAAAAATAAGTACTATGCCATAAAATTGCACTGCAACTTACATTAATATGCATTAGGTAGGAAGCAGTTCCCCCACATTAGGTAGCATAGATTCCTCACATTAGGTAGCATAGATTCCCCATATTAGGTACCATAGTTCCCCCACATTAGGTAGCATAGCATAGTTTACCCACATTAGGTAGCATAGCATAGTTTCCTTACATTAGGTAGCAGTTTCCCCACATTAGGTAGCGTAGCATAGATTCCCCACATTAGGTAGCATATCATAGATTCCCCACATTAGGTAGCATAGCATAGCTTCCCCACATTAGGTAGCATAGCATAGCTTCCCTACATTAGGTAGCATAGCATAGCTTCCCCACATTAGGTAGCATACCATGGTTTCCTCACATTAGGTAGCATAGTTTCTCCACATTAGGTAGCATAGCATAGCACAGATTCCTCACAATAGATAGCATAGCATAGTTTCTCCACATTAGGTAGCACCCCCCAACACACACACATACCTACACTCACTCACACTCTTACTCACACTCTCACACGGCCTGCGCTACTTACATCTGCCTGCAAGGACTTCCTGGCAGAGGTGCGTGCTATAGGTGATTTCACTGTTTGCACCGAACAGGATGTTGGCGTCCTGGCACCGCACATGTGATTACGTCACTCACCGGGCACACCTCCGCTAGCAAGTCCCCACAGGCAGATGTAAGTAACAGTTCAGTGACGGGGCAAGACTGGTTGCCCCGTCAAATGTGCATCGGGTTCCCGGGTAGGGCCGGCCCAGTGTGTGACAGTGAGGGGGCCCTGTATGTAGTCAGTCAATCAGTCAGCGAGCAGTGTACAGTGGTGGGCCCCCAGAAGACAGTGATTGACAGACACAATCTGCAAGTTTAGGATGCAGCAATTTTTCCGCTGCAGCTCAAACTACAAGCGGGAAACTCTGGGAAAAACAGTGTGAATATACCCTAAAAACACTACAATACACAAAATAGAGGGTAAAACACTACATATACACATACCCCTACCTCTGAGGGGGGCATTGTTCACTGGTTTTAATCAGCTGTGTGCTCTTACCTACAACAGTGGACCAGGAGCACTGTTACCAAAATGCTCCCCACTATCTGACCATTTCTAATGGAGCCATTAGAGCCCATATCATCTAAAAATCAGATGGTTAATTGCACACAGTGTTTTTAAATGTGTGTGTTTTTCATCTTTATTTTTGGACACTAAGTGCACCAATTATTATTATTATTATTATTATTATTATTATTTCAGTTGGACCCTATTTATAAAGTCCTGTAATTATTTGATTGTTGGGAACCTTAGGGTATTATTGGACCACCTCTGGTGGTCTATTGGTTTTTCTTTGCAACAGCTGGAGGCACCCTGTTTGGGAATCACTGGCGTAAATTACCCCTATGTCCACCCCTATGCAAATCCCTAATTTAGGCCTCAAATACGCATGGTGCTCTCTTACTTCGGAGCCCTGTCTTATTTCAAGACAACAGTTTGGGGCCACAAATGGGGTATTTTCGTACTCGGTAGAAATTGGCTAAAAATGTTTTTTATTTTTTTTCTCCTTTTACCCCTTATGAATGTTATTGTTATCTAGCATGTTATTGTAACAAAATAATTTTTTTTTACAATAGCTTGCTCGTGGTGCCCCATAATTTTAATTTTCACAAGAGGTAAAAGGGAAAAAAAGACCCCCAAAATGTGTAACGCAATGTGTCCTGAGTATGGAAATACCCCATATGTGGACATAAAATGCTCTGCGGGAGCACAACAAGGCTCAGGAGTGAGAGCACCATGTACATTTGAGGTGATTTGCACAGGGCTGAAATTGAAGGCCATGTGTGTTTACAAAGCCCCCATGATGCCAGAACGGTGGAACCCTGCCCCCCGCCCCAACACACACACACATGTGACCCCATTTTTGAAACTACACCCCTCACAGAATTTTATAAGGGGTGCAGTGAGCATTTACACCCCACAGGTATCTGACAGATTTTTGGAACAGTGGTCCGTAAAAATGAAAGATTACATTGTTCCTTTGCACAGCCCACTGTTCCAAAAGTCTGTCAAAGGCCAGTGGGGTGTAAATGCTCACTGCATCCCTTATTACATTCTGTGAGGGATGTAGTTTCCAAAATGGGGTCCCATGTGGGGGGGGGGTCAACTGTTCTGGTGGCATGGGGGCTTTGTAAACGCACATGGCCCCCAACTTCCATTCCAAAAAAATGTATCTCCAAAAGCTCAATGGCGCTCCTTCTCTTCTGAGCATTGTAGTTTGCCCGCAGAACACTTTACATCCACACATGGGGTATTTCCATTCTCAGAAGAAATGGGGTCACAAATTTTGGGGGACATTTCTCCTATAACCTCTTGTAAACATGGTAATTTGGGAAAAAAATGGCATTTTAGTGAAAAAAAAAATACGTAATTTACACATCTGAGTTTAATGAAAAGTCCTGTGTTGTGTTAAGGCTCATTTTACCGCTTGTTACGTGCCTTGAGGGGTTTAGTTTACAACATAGTATGCCATGTGGTGTTTTTCTTTTCTTCCTGTTATGGCACCATAGGGGCTTCCTAAATGTGACATGCCCCCCAAAAACCATTTCAGCAAAATTTGCTTTCAAAAAGCCATATGTGACTCCTTCTCTTCTGAGCATTGTACTGTGCCAGCAGAGCACTTAACGTCCACTTATGGAATATTTCCATACTCAGAAGAAACGGGGTCACAAATTTGTGGGGGGGGGGCATTTTCTCCTATTACCTCTTGTAAAAAATGTAAATTTGGGGGGGGGGGAATGCATTTTAGTGAAAGAAAATAAAATTCATTTACAGTACACATCCAAATTTAACAAAAAAGTTGTCAAACACCTGTGGGGTGTTAAGGCTCACTATACGTGCCTTGAGGGATGTAGTTTCCAAAATAGTATGCCATGTGTTTTTTTTTTTTTTGCTGTTATGGAACCATAGGGGCTTCCTAAATGCGACGTGACCTCTCCAACCCATTGTCACTCCTTCACTTCTTAGCCCTCTAGTGCACCCACAGAGCACTTTACGTTCACATATGATGTATTTTCTTACTCGAGAGAAATTGGGTAACACATTTTCGGTGGCATTTCTCCTTTTATTCCTTCTAAAAATTCAAAAACTGGGTCTACAAGAACATGTTAGTGTAAAAAAAATGGAGATTTAGAATTTTCTCCTTCACTTTGCTGCTATTCCTCTGAAACACCTAAAGGGTTAACAAACATTCTGAATATCATTTAGTATATTTTGAGGGGTGCAGTTTTTACAATGGGATCATTTATGGGGTATTTCTAATATGAAGACTCCTCAAATCCACTTCAAAACTGAACTGGTCCCTGAAAAATTCAGATTTTGAAAATTTTGTGAAAAATTGGAAAATTGCTGCTGAACTTTAAGCCCTCTGATGTCTTTCAAAAGTTAAAACATGTCAACTTTATGATGCCAACATAAAATAATCATATTGTATATGTGAATCAATATATTATTTATTTGGTATGTCTATTTTCCTCAAAAGCAGAGAGCTTCAAAGTTAGAAAAATGCAAAATTTTTAATTTTTTCATGAAATTTGGGAATTTTTCACCAAGAAATGATGCAAGTATCGACGAAAATTTACCACTATGATAAAGTAGAATATTTTACGAAAAAACTGTCTCAGAATCAAATTCATAAGTAAAAGCATCCCAGAGTTATTAATGCTTAAAGTGACAGTGGTCAGTTAGATGTGCAAAAAATGCTCTGGTCCTTAAGGTCAAAATGGCCTTGGTCCTTAAGGGGTTAAAGAAAGAGTTGATAGGACAGGACATTTACTTATTTTTTATAATAAAATTGGCATGACATTTACTTAAGCACTGTTGATCTGACTATTAAAACTATTGGTTAGGAAATGGTATTGCCGAGTGGTGGGGTAGCTGGCTTTACATTCTTCTCGTAATTCATTAATTGGGCCAGTTTTGTATTTATTTATTTTACACCTTTTTTGTGTGGTGGTAATGTGTATATGCATCAAATTCATTAAGTGGTTGCATTGCATGTGATAAATATGGTGCTCATAAACATTTCTTTTTAAATTTCACTTCAGTGTACCTCTTTGTATGATTACTTATCTGTGACATTTTCTGTGATTTTTTTTTTTTTACTTGTTGCGCAAAAAAACTTACTTTTGTTTTAATACTGTCCACAGCCAGTTTTGTAAGCGAGGTCTGTGCTATGTTTGTGGTGTAATTAAGGGTGTTGGTCCAAGCTTGCAATTTTTTTTTCTACTTGATAAATCAGCAAACACTGCAAAGTGAAAAGCAAAAGTGTGTACGAAAGTTTTTTTTATTCAATATCACTACATGGGTAAAAGACATACAAATTATGCACAACAGAGACATTCCTGCCACATTTCTACATCAAAGAAAGCTCAAAATCTGTTGATAAATCTCCGTCACCAATGCATTTAACAATTATTATATTTTATAGTCTTTTCCTTTTTCTCTTTAACTTTTACCATGGAAAAACAAAGATGTCTGTAAAAGAATAAAGTTTACAAACGGCTTTCAAAACTATTGTAGCATGAAAGGTGCAATATTACAAAATGATCTAGAGTGTTACTGTAAAGTTAAAAGGTAGAAGTTTGGTACCGGAAATCTCTCTTGTACATGTTTTTGTTTTCGTATGAAAGGTTACAGTACATCGAAATGATTTACTCATATCCATGTTCCAGGTGATCACTGTGTGACATATGATACATTATAGAAAAACTACGACCTTAAAGGGGTATTCCAGGCAAAAGCTTTTTTATATATATTAACTGGCTCCGGAAAGTTAAACAGATTTGTAAATTACTTCTATTAAAAAATCTTAATCCTTCCAATAGTTATTAGCTTCTGAAGTTTTCTGTCTATCTGCTCAATGATGATGTCACGCCCCAGGAGCTGTGCATGATGGGAGAATATCCCCATAGGAGCTGCACAGCTCCTGGCACGTGAGTCATCAGAGAGCAGTTAGACAGAAAACAACAACTCAACTTCAGAAGCTAATAACTATTGGAAGGATTATATTTTTTAATAGAAGTAATTTACAAATCTGTTTAACTTTCCAGAGCCAGTTGATATATATAAAAAAAAGTTTGGGCCTGGAATACCCCTTTAAGCTCTTAATTAAAACATTTTAATACATACTATTTTGAGGCAAAATCTAAGAAAACATACTTCCAGTAAGTTGTGTCTGAAAGTGCACTATAAACATCCATTTTTACCATTTTAACAATGTATGACATATTTTAGAAATTTTACAGCACTTTACTGTTTTTATTTAGTATTACTATAGATGAGCAAATCAAAGCTGACAAACCCAAATTCATTACGAATTTCATGAAAAATTTGATTCGCAATGAGTGCGAATATTGCCGGGATTCTATCGCATGAATCGCTTCATTAAACTCCATTTAGTGCCGTACAGGCACCAGGGCATCTAAAATGGTGGATCTACATGTCAGTACATTGGGCATGGAACGCTGAGAAGGCAGGTAGGCTGGATTACCCTGAATCACATGCAGCACGCAGCCTATCAGCAGCCAGTCACTCCTGTTATGTCACAGCCCTATATAATCGACAGCCATATTGCGGCTCATCATTTCATTCATTACACTGCAGAGAGATAGGGCGGACAGCCTATGTGCGAACGGACAGCCTGTGTGTTACACAGAAATGCTTATTACAGCAACGTTTCACATCCGAGTAACATCAGCGTTCTGGTGGACAGAGAGCAGTGTTTTTTTTTCCCCACTGAAAAGGATTTTTACTGCAGCCATTAACCTCCCAGTCACTTTCTACAGCATTGTATTATGGAGAGGGGCAGAGAGCTGTGTGTTCCCTCCTACATTTCAACCAGCTGCCTCAACTTCATAAACCTTAGCAGAGGAGGCAGGAAAAAATGTTCTGTGTCTTTGTTCCACAACAAATCTGCTGGTTATACTAGTCTGTAGACTGTATAATACCCAGCAGTCCATTCCTAATAGTCTGTGAGAGAGTGCAATTTTGGGTTTAGTACACAGCAACTTTGTACTGCTGGTGTTGTGCAAAAAGACATTTTAAAGCGTACTGTAGCACATTTTTCTTCCCTCACAAGTACATACCACATACGCCCATCTAATTAGTGCACTATTTTGTACCTGTTAATCTCTCAAGGGCCTACATACTGTGAAAGGACAGCCAAAAGTAATCACCGGCTGGTGTTTTACTCCAATACTTTTTTAAGCGTACTGTAGCACATTTTTCTGCCCTCATAAGTGCATACTACATACATACATCTAAGTGGTGTACTATTTTGTACCTGTTAATCTGTCAAGGGCCTAGATACCGTGATAGTCCAGGCAAAAGTAATCACCGGAAGGTGTTTTACCCCAGTGCTTTTTTAAGCGTACTGTAGAGCATTTTTCTGCCCTCATAACTGCATACCACTTATCCTACATCTAAGTAGTGTACTATTTTGTAGTTGTTAATCTGTCATGGGAATAGATACTGTGAAATGACAGTCAAAAGTACACACCTGCTGCCGTTCTAGACCAATACTGTTTTAAGCGTAGTGGAGCATATTGTGCTCCCCTGATATACGCACTAAGTATGTTAGGCAGATAAGTGCCAGGATGTGCACAGAGGAGTGGCAGAGGTCTAAATTTATCAGGCAGAGGTCACAGCAGACTAGCGGCGAGTGGCAGCAGGAGTCGCAGTAAGAGGCCTGAGCTCTCGGTATCAGCTAGCTGTCGTGTCTTGACCATGAACCCATATGCTGTCATAGATTGGTTTACACGGTCATCCTCTTCGTCACAAGTGACATCTGATACCCCTAGTCAACAGTCGGTGGGTTCCACAACCCTCAGTTGGCAGGGCCTGGGAGCAGTCCCTGTCCTCCCATTGCCTCTGTCCTATGCTGTTCCCTCCCCTAAAGAAGTAACTTATGCTGTGGGTTCAGCTCCACTGTTCAGTGAGGACAATCTTATAGAGGACAGTCAGCAGCTACTGCCCAGCCAAGAAGTGGAGGAGACATCCGCCACTTCCCCTGCTAGGCGGGCAAGTAATGATGAGGAGAGTGATGTGGGAGGTGGTGTTGCCACCGTTCAGGGTCCTGAAGCAGACACTGTTGAGGAACCTGAGGAAGACATCAGTGACGTGCAGACACTTGTTGATTATGATGAAGCCAATCGCAATTGGGAACCGGGTGCAGAGGGGGCTTCATTATCATCATCAGGAGAAGAGAATTGCAGGTTGCCCGTGAGGCAGCAGCTGAGCCAGCAAGGTGGTAGCTTGGTTGGCAGTCAGCAGGTGGAAAAAATGGAAATTCTGGAGCCAAACTTGATCGGGGTAGACCACCTGCTTCACGGCAGCCTACCTTCCCGGGAGATAGTGGAACAAGGGTTCCTGGAGACGGCATCAATAGCAGTCAATTAGTGCTGCTAGACTGTTGGTTCGAAAATCAGCTACTTGGCGGTGTGACAGCTTTTCATCAAGCATCCGGAGGAGGTTAACATAGCCACATGCAAGATATGTCAGCAGAAGGTGAAGCATGGCCAGCGTCCAAATGTTGACACCACAGCCCCGCGTCAACGTATGCTGCGCCACCATAAAGCAGCCTTGGAGAAACCGTAGCTCCGATGTAGTGGTCCAGCCTGCTACATCACCCAGTGGCACGCAGCTCACTCTTTCAGCCAGCCAAGGTGCCACCACCTCAGCCTAAGTGAGCTGTGTGTCATGCCCTCCTTCTGTAGCTCCAGATGCTCCTGCTCCTCCTACTTTTAGTCAGTCATTCCGCAAACAATCCATCAGCGAAGCCATGTTCAAGAGACAACAGTATGTGCACACTCATCCAACAGCGCAGAAGCTGAATATGGTCCTGTCTAAGTTGCTGGTGCTGCACTTCTTGCCTTTTCAAGTGTTGGACTCTGCACTTTTCAGAGAACTGATGGCTTGTGCCGAGCCGAGGTGGAGAGTGTCAAGATGTCTTTTCTTTGCGAAGAAGACAGTACCAGTCCTGCTCAATTTTGTGGAAGTGAAGGTGGACCAGTCCTTGAGCCTGTCGGTGTCTACCAAAGTGCACGGCAGCGCCGATCTCTGGAGCTGTAACTATGGTCAGGGACAATACATGTCCTTTGCGGCTCACTGGGTGAATGTGGTTCCTGCACAGCCACAACACCAACTTGGACAAATCACGCCGCTTCCTCCTCCATGCTACAAAGCCGTTGGTCCTGTGACAGTGTGCGACTCCGCCTCCTCATCCTTCACCGTGTCCTCAGCCTCCACTGCCCAGACAAGTCTCAGTGGCCCTTCAGCATACCATGTGTGCAGGGCATGGCGGTGTCATGCTGTTCTTCACATGGTTTGCCTTGGCTAACGAAGTCACACAGGGGAGGAACTGCTAAAAGTAATTCGTAAAGAAATTGGAGCATGACTTAATCCACGAAAACTGAAAAGGGAACCATGGTGACTGACAACGGGAAGAACATCTTGCATGTGGTTCGACTGGGAAGGCTGAGCCATGCACCCTGCATGGTACACATTTTCAATATAATTGTGAGGCCGTTCCTGAAGTGTTTCCCCCATTTGCAAGACATCCTAAAGATGGGAAGGAAACTTTGCATGCCCTTCAGCCACCTGTACGACGCAAAGCACACCCTTCTTGAAATGCAGCGTCAGAACCTTAATCCCCAACATAGTCTGATTTGTGATGTTGCCACATGTTAGAATGTTGGACTGTAGAAGCAAAGAAAAGCCATCACCGATTTCTTGATGATCCAAGCAGATAGGGGGATTCCCCTATGTAACTTCAATGTGAACCAGCTCAAACGTGACACCTGCCCTTTGCTCAGGCCCTTTGAGGAAGCCACATTATTAGGAAGTTGCCAGGATTAAGGGATGAACAACATCATTCCACTGCTTCATTTCTTACAACATGTGTTGGAAACAATGGCTGGTCAGGGCACTGGAAATGTGGCACCTACATCTCACAGCTACATGAGCCCTTAGGGGGCTGAACTGGAGGAAGAGGGGGAGGGGCAAAGTGGAGAACAGTTTAGCTTGCACCAAATGGGCAGTTTTTCTAGTAATATCACAGGAGAGGAGGAGCAGAAGCAGCCATAGGAGCTAGAGGGTTATGAGGTAGGCGAGACAGAGGACCCAGACACACAGTGACAGTATGCAGTGGAGATGGAGGCAGGGAGTTGCTCCGAGTCACTTCCACAAATGGCATGATGCAAGCTCACTTGCTTGCATAGTGACAGCCAAATTTTCTCCATTCGGCAGCGGGATGACTCCTGACTCTCCACCTTATTGGACCCTCGCTACCGCCACAAAATAGGGGCCTTTTTTATACCCACGGGAGGACGAACTGACCTACTACACAGGCATCCTATGTAGTCAGTTGGCCGATACCTATCGGCGGTATCGTCCATCTTCTCTCAGGTCTGAATCGGGGGGCCCCCTGCGCTCACCTTCCACTGCCATGGCTGCTGGGGAGGGTTTGGGTGGCAGGAGCAGTACCAGCTCCATCAGCAGCAGCCTGAGTCTACAGTCGCTGATGAGTACCTTTCTTCACCCACATAGTGAAGCAACTCTTCAGCAGCTGGTACACCTGGATCAGGACCTGAATCAGCAGGTGGTGGCATAGCTTGACATTCCCATGCCAACACACCTTGAAGATCTGCTGGACTTCTGGGTAGCCAAACTTGATTTGTGGCCACAACTAGCAGAGTTTGCCCTAGAAAAGCTGTCCTGCCCGGCCAGTAGTGTGCCATCAGAGCGGGTGTTTAGTCCGGCAGGGGCTATAGTCACCCCAAGGAGAACTTATCTGTCCACTAAAAATGTGGAGACAATGACCTTTTTGAAGATGAATCAATGCCTGATGCATCAGTGTAGACTGACCATGGTGCCACACCAACACTTCACAAATATGGATAGTGCCAAACAGATTTAAGGCGCTGCTCCCCAGTTACAAATATTCCTCCGCATCAGACCTTCTTTCAACCACCTTCGTCACTGGGTACTGGTATTTCCACCCATCACACCACTCTATCACCCGGTCACTTTCAGGACTCCTGATGCTGCTGCCACCTCCAAGCTGTGGTATTCATTCACTACATGGTCTCCTCATGCTGCCACAAACTCCAGGCTGGGCCTTTCAACCGCTATAGGGTCTCCTCATGATTCAGCCACCTCCAGGCTGTGCCATTCAGCCACTATATGGTCTCCTCATGCTTCAGCCACCTCCAGATTGTGCCATTCAGCCACTATATGGTCTCCTCATGCTGCCACAAACTCTAGG
The DNA here is from genome assembly GCF_029499605.1 of Hyla sarda. Lineage (NCBI taxonomy): Eukaryota > Metazoa > Chordata > Amphibia > Anura > Hylidae > Hyla > Hyla sarda. Next base: position 114,020,010 of record NC_079192.1, read on the forward strand.
CTGTGCCATTCAGCCAATATATGGTCTCTCCTCATGCTTCAGCCACCTCCAGGCTGTGCCATTCAGACACTATATGGTCTCCTCATGCTGCCACAAACTCCAGGCGGTCATTCAGCCACTATATGGTATAATGATGCCACCTCCAGGCTCTGTCATCGTGCAGCCATGTGTCATGTGACTCCTTGTTAGATTTGGTCCTTTGTACCCACACGCCGGGGCCCAGGGCACTAAAACTTGGGAGTGTTAGCTAAAATTACAATTTCAAAATTTGTAATTTCAAAATCTTAAATTTCAATGGTCTTCTCATGCTTCTGACGACTCCAGGCTGTGCCATTGTTACACTATATGGTCTTCTCATGCTCTCCCCAGGCTGTGTCATTCAGCCAATAATGATGCTGCTGGGCCTGCGACATTACTTTCAAATATTTTATGGTAGCACTAGCTAACATAATTCTTCAATTCTTTTAATCTTAGGGATTGTGAAGCCCTAGTGTCTACTCATGCTGCTGCCTGCTCCAGGCTGTGTCATTCAGCAACTATATGGTTTAGTGATGCTGCGGGGCCTGGGACATTACCTTAAATTCCAATTCCAGGCTGTGTCATTCTGTCAGATTATTGTCTTCTCATGCTGCAGCCAACTTTATGCTCTGTCATTGTGCTGTCATGTGACTACTTGTTAGATTGGGTTTTGCAGTCATACAGTATTAGTTCAAAGTAAACACTGGACATTAAAGTTTGGAATCTAATATAAATCTTAAATTTACATTTAAAAGAATTGATGTAATCTTTTGAAGACTGGGGCCCGATGGTCGTCGATGTCATATTACCTGTGGTATTATCATAAGAATCTAATGAAACAGCTTTGAACGATAACAATGAACCATAACTGATTAAATGAAATATTCACACTTTCATAGTTAGGGGGGCGCTGAGAGGCAGGTGCTGGAACAGGTTGTATCTCACCTGGCGGAGGACCGCCAGTTCAATGCTCACCAGAATGGGTACTTAAAATGTTTTAATAAATTCTAATTAAATTAAATAAAAATGACATGAAAAAATCTCTTTATCCTCTTCAATTTTGACACCATATGGTCTCCCTGCTGCCACATCAATGCTCTGCAGCAGTGATTCTAATAGCGATGCCTATAATCTGCATGTCATACTGAATAACAGTATTATTTTACTAACACAGCACACTCCCTATGCATGTTAGAACAAAGAAAACTGTTCTACACCCCTATTGAGGCTCTCTGTAGGCCAGAAATAGCCGTTTTAATACAGATTTGCCGCAAATAAATTCAAACCAAATTGATTTTTTCCGGAAAATTCGGTGAATCAACCGAATCAAATCCTTCCAAAGTTTGCACATCTTTAAGTATTACATTGATATCAAAAGATGTACAAGTAGTTTGTGTTTGTAGCTTCATGTGTGCTGTCATGTGGGTTTTCCTTTCAAAATGTACACCTTGGACACTTATAAAAGAAAAATAAGAAGTCAGGTTTGCTACAGACAGCAATTCACAGTCTCTAAAGTGCCTGACTCCATTTACAATAGGTATAAACTGATGCTCTATATTGTTTAATTCTGTGTACAGTGAAGGGGTTTGTTCATGAATACAAGCTATCCCCTATCCTCCAAATAGGGGATAGCAATTTGATCTGACTGCTGGGACCTCTGAACTCTGTATCTTCAGGAATTCCCATACAGAATTGATAGAGCGGCTGTCTGCATGCACGATTGACCCTCAAATCTCAGGGGAGACTCAGTTCCTTATTTCCCACAATCAGATTGTTTTCCCCCATCCTCCCTTTAAGTAAAGGGAAACATTGTCTAAGAGCTTACTCACACATGACAGATCCACTTTGTTTGAATTTTGTTCAATATAAAACATTGCCCATTTAAATAGTCAAATTCACATTTAATTTTAGGAAATTAATAGTAATTTGTTCTAGTGTTTGCAGCAGAGGAGAGTGTTCACTCTGTAACTATTATCTTCACAAACTCCTCTGTGTTTTAAAGGGGTGCTCCAACCCCCAGCGTTTGGAACACTTAGTTCCGAATGCTGGGTGCAGGTTTCGGGGGTCGCCACTCCCCCTTCGTGCTGTCACGCCCGTCCCCTAAATCCAAGTCAATCAGAGGAGGCGTGATGGCGACCCATGAAGCCCGCACCCAGCGTTCAGAACGCTGGGGAGTAGAGTAGCCCTTTAACCCCTTTCCGCTATAGGATGTATGCATACGTCCCAGCACCCGACATGTTCGGGCGCTGGGATGTATGCATACGTCCTAGCAATTTCCTGCACTGCCTGTCATACTGTGCTGCAGTACAAATGTATTGCAGCATAGTATAACCTGTAAAAAGTGTAAAAAAATAAAATAAAAAGTTGTTTTAAAAAAGTATGAAGTGTAAAAAAAAATAAAAAAAATACCCCTTTCCCAATAAAGAGCAGTGGTGGATATAATCCAGGAAAAATAGGAATTACCATTGGGCGCTTCTCCTCCTAGGACATACATAGGCAGCAGTCCATGTAGGGTTAACAGAGTATCTTTATTGTCTTGAGTTGCAAATAAAGATACTGTCACGATGCCGGCTGGCAGGTAGTGGATCCTCTGTGCCGGAGAGGGATAGGCGTGGACCGTGCTAGTGGACCGGTTCTAAGCCACTACTGGTTTTCACCAGAGCCCGCCGCAAAGCGGGATGGTCTTGCTGCGGCGGTAGTGACCAGGTCGTATCCACTAGCAACGGCTCACCTCTCTGGCTGCTGAAGATAGGCGCGGTACAAGGGAGTAGGCAAAAGCAAGGTCGGACGTAGCAGAAGGTCGGGGCAGGCAGCAAGGATCGTAGTCAGGGGCAACGGCAGAAGGTCTGGAAACACAGGCAAGGAACACACAAGGAACGCTTTCACTGGCACTAAGGCAACAAGATCCGGCAAGGGAGTGCAGGGGAAGTGAGGTGATATAGGGAAGTGCACAGGTGAACACACTAATTGGGACCACTGCGCCAATCAGCGGCGCAGTGGCCCTTTAAATCGCAGAGACCCGGCGCGCGCGCGCCCTAGGGAGCGGGGCCGCGCGCGCCGGGACAGAACAGACGGAGAGCGAGTCAGATAGGGGAGCCGGGGTGCGCATCGCGAGCGGGCGCTACCCGCATCGCGAATCGCATCCCGGCTGGCAGCGGAATCGCAGCGCCCCGGGTCAGAGGACGTGACCGGAGCGCTGCCGCGGGGAGAGTGAAGCGAGCGCTCCGGGGAGGAGCGGGGACCCGGAGCGCTCGGCGTAACAGTACCCCCCCCCTTGGGTCTCCCCCTCTTCTTAGAGCCTGAGAACCTGAGGAGCAGACTTTTGTCTAGGATGTTGTCCTCAGGTTCCCAGGATCTCTCTTCAGGACCACAACCCTCCCAGTCCACTAAAAAAAAATTTTTCCCTCTGACCTTTTTGGCAGCTAAAATTTCTTTGACCGAGAAGATGTCCGAGGAGCCGGAAACAGGAGTGGGAGGAACAGATTTGGGAGAAAAACGGTTGAGGATGAGTGGTTTGAGAAGAGAGACGTGAAAGGCATTAGGGATACGAAGAGAGGGAGGAAGAAGAAGTTTATAAGAGACAGGATTAATTTGACACAAAATTTTGAAAGGACCAAGATAGCGTGGTCCCAACTTGTAGCTAGGGACACGGAAGCGGACATATTTAGCGGAGAGCCATACCTTGTCTCCAGGGGAAAAAACGGGGGGAGCTCTTCTTTTCTTATCCGCGAACTTCTTCATGCGTGATGAAGCCTGTAAGAGAGAATTTTGGGTCTCTCTCCATATGATGGAAAGGTCACGAGAAATTTCATCCACAGCGGGCAGACCAGAGGGCAAGGGAGTAGGGAGGGGGGGAAGAGGGTGACGGCCGTACACCACGAAAAATGGGGATTTGGAGGAAGACTCAGAGACCCTGAAGTTATACGAGAATTCGGCCCATGGGAGGAGATCTGCCCAGTCATCCTGGCGGGAGGAAACAAAATGTCGCAAATAATCACCCAAGATCTGGTTAATCCTTTCTACTTGTCCATTGGACTGGGGATGATATGCAGAAGAAAAATTTAATTTAATCTTGAGTTGTTTACAGAGAGCCCTCCAGAATTTAGACACGAATTGGACGCCTCTATCCGAGACAATCTGCGTAGGCAACCCGTGAAGACGAAAAATGTGTACAAAAAATTGTTTAGCCAACTGAGGCGCAGAAGGAAGACCAGGAAGAGGGATGAAATGTGCCATTTTGGAGAATCGATCAACGACCACCCAAATAACAGTGTTGCCACGGGAAGGGGGTAAATCAGTAATAAAATCCATACCAATCAGAGACCAAGGCTGTTCGGGGACAGGCAGAGGATGAAGAAAACCAGCGGGCTTCTGGCGAGGAGTCTTATCCCGGGCACAGATAGTGCAGGCTCGCACAAAGTCCACAACATCCGTCTCCAGAGTCGGCCACCAATAGAAGCGGGAGATGAGTTGCACAGATTTCTTGATACCCGCATGACCTGCGAGATGGGAGGAGTGACCCCATTTGAGGATTCCGAGGCGTTGGCGAGGAGAAACAAAGGTCTTTCCTGGAGGAGTCTGCCTGATGGAGGCAGGAGAAGTGGAGATCAGGCAGTCAGGTGGAATGATGTGTTGCGGAGAGAGTTCAACTTCTGAGGCATCCGAGGAACGAGAGAGAGCATCGGCCCTAATGTTCTTATCGGCAGGACGAAAGTGAATCTCAAAATTAAATCGGGCAAAGAACAGAGACCACCGGGCCTGGCGAGGATTCAGCCGTTGGGCAGACTGGAGGTAGGAGAGGTTCTTGTGGTCGGTGTAGATAATAACAGGAGAACTTGATCCCTCCAGCAGATGCCTCCATTCCTCAAGTGCTAATTTAATGGCTAGAAGCTCTCGATCCCCGATGGAGTAGTTCCTCTCCGCTGGAGAGAAGGTCCTAGAGAAAAAACCACAAGTGACAGCATGCCCGGAAGAATTTTTTTGTAGAAGAACAGCTCCAGCTCCCACTGAGGAGGCATCAACCTCCAATAGGAAGGGTTTGGAAGGGTCAGGTCTGGAGAGGACGGGAGCCGAAGAAAAGGCAGACTTGAGTCGTTTAAAGGCGTCTTCTGCTTGAGGAGGCCAGGACTTGGGATCAGCATTTTTTTTGGTTAAAGCCACGATAGGAGCCACAATGGTAGAAAAATGTGGAATAAATTGCCTGTAATAATTGGCGAACCCCAAAAAGCGTTGGATAGCACGGAGTCCGGAGGGGCGTGGCCAATCTAAGACGGCAGAGAGTTTGTCTGGATCCATCTGTAGTCCCTGGCCAGAGACCAAATATCCTAGAAAAGGAAGAGATTGGCATTCAAACAGACATTTTTCAATTTTGGCATAGAGTTGGTTGTCACGAAGTCTCTGAAGAACCATACGGACATGCTGGCGGTGTTCTTCTAGATTGGCAGAAAAAATTAGGATATCGTCCAGATATACAACAACACAGGAGTATAACAGATCACGAAAAATTTCATTGACAAAGTCTTGGAAGACGGCAGGGGCGTTGCACAGTCCAAAGGGCATGACCAGATACTCAAAGTGTCCATCTCTGGTGTTAAATGTCGTTTTCCACTCGTCCCCCTCTCTGATGCGGATGAGGTTATAGGCGCCTCTTAAGTCCAATTTAGTGAAGATGTGGGCACCTTGGAGGCGATCAAAGAGTTCAGAGATGAGGGGTAAGGGGTAGCGGTTCTTAACCGTGATTTTATTAAGACCGCGGTAGTCAATGCAAGGACGTAGGGAGCCATCTTTTTTGGACACAAAGAAAAATCCGGCTCCGGCAGGAGAGGAGGATTTACGGATAAAGCCCTTTTTTAGATTCTCCTGGACGTATTCGGACATGGCAAGAGTCTCTGGGGCAGAGAGAGGATAAATTCTGCCCCGGGGTGGAGTAGTGCCCGGGAGGAGGTCGATAGGGCAATCATAAGGCCTGTGAGGAGGTAGAGTCTCAGCTTGTTTTTTGCAGAAAACATCCGCGAAGTCCATATAGGCCTTAGGGAGACCGGTTACTGGAGGAACCACAGAGTTACGGCAAGGGTTACTGGGAACCGGTTTTAGACAGTTCTTGGAACAAGAGGACCCCCAACTCTTGATCTCCCCAGTGGACCAATCCAGGGTAGGGGAATGAAGTTGAAGCCAGGGAAGTCCAAGGAGAATTTCCGAGGTGCAATTGGGGAGGACCAAAAGTTCAATCCTCTCATGATGAGATCCGATGCTCATAAGAAGGGGCTCCGTGCGGAAACGTATGGTACAGTCCAATCTTTCATTATTTACACAATTGATGTAGAGGGGTCTGGCGAGACTGGTCACCGGGATGTTGAACCTGTTGACGAGAGAGGCCAAAATAAAATTTCCTGCAGATCCTGAGTCCAAGAAGGCCACTGTAGAGAAGGAGAAGGCAGAGGCAGACATCCGCACAGGCACAGTAAGACGTGGAGAAGCAGAGTAGACATCAAGGACTGTCTCACCTTTGTGCGGAGTCAGCGTACGTCTTTCCAGGCGGGGAGGACGGATAGGACAATCTCTCAGGAAGTGTTCGGTACTAGCACAGTACAGGCAGAGGTTCTCCATACGGCGTCGTGTCCTCTCTTGAGGTGTCAGGCGAGACCGGTCGACCTGCATAGCCTCCACGGCGGGAGGCACAGGAACAGATTGCAGGGGACCAGAGGAGAGAGGAGCCGAGGAGAAGAAACGCCTCGTGTGAACAGAGTCCATATCTTGGCGGAGTTCCTGACGCCTTTCGGAAAAACGCATGTCAATGCGAGTGGCTAGGTGAATAAGTTCATGTAGATTAGCAGGAATTTCTCGTGCGGCCAGAACATCTTTAATGTTGCTGGATAGGCCTTTTTTGAAGGTCGCGCAGAGGGCCTCATTATTCCAGGACAATTCTGAAGCAAGAGTACGGAATTGTACGGCATACTCGCCAACGGAAGAATTACCCTGGACCAGGTTCAACAGGGCAGTCTCAGCAGAAGAGGCTCGGGCAGGTTCCTCAAAGACACTTCGGATTTCCGAGAAGAAGGAGTGTACAGAGGCAGTGACGGGGTCATTGCGGTCCCAGAGCGGTGTGGCCCATGACAGGGCTTTTCCGGACAGAAGGCTGACTACGAAAGCCACCTTAGACCTTTCAGTGGGAAACAGGTCCGACATCATCTCCAGATGCAGGGAACATTGGGAAAGAAAGCCACGGCAAAACTTAGAGTCCCCATCAAATTTATCCGGCAAGGATAAGCGTATCCCAGGAGCGGCCACTCGCTGCGGAGGAGGTGCAGGAGCTGGCGGAGGAGATGACTGCTGAAGCTGTGGAAGTAACTGTTGTAGCATAACGGTCAGTTGAGACAGCTGTTGGCCTTGTTGCGCTATCTGTTGTGACTGCTGGGCGACCACCGTGGTGAGGTCAGCGACAACTGGCAGAGGAACTTCAGCGGGATCCATGGCCGGATCTACTGTCACGATGCCGGCTGGCAGGTAGTGGATCCTCTGTGCCGGAGAGGGATAGGCGTGGACCGTGCTAGTGGACCGGTTCTAAGCCACTACTGGTTTTCACCAGAGCCCGCCGCAAAGCGGGATGGTCTTGCTGCGGCGGTAGTGACCAGGTCGTATCCACTAGCAACGGCTCACCTCTCTGGCTGCTGAAGATAGGCGCGGTACAAGGGAGTAGGCAAAAGCAAGGTCGGACGTAGCAGAAGGTCGGGGCAGGCAGCAAGGATCGTAGTCAGGGGCAACGGCAGAAGGTCTGGAAACACAGGCAAGGAACACACAAGGAACGCTTTCACTGGCACTAAGGCAACAAGATCCGGCAAGGGAGTGCAGGGGAAGTGAGGTGATATAGGGAAGTGCACAGGTGAACACACTAATTGGGACCACTGCGCCAATCAGCGGCGCAGTGGCCCTTTAAATCGCAGAGACCCGGCGCGCGCGCGCCCTAGGGAGCGGGGCCGCGCGCGCCGGGACAGAACAGACGGAGAGCGAGTCAGATAGGGGAGCCGGGGTGCGCATCGCGAGCGGGCGCTACCCGCATCGCGAATCGCATCCCGGCTGGCAGCGGAATCGCAGCGCCCCGGGTCAGAGGACGTGACCGGAGCGCTGCCGCGGGGAGAGTGAAGCGAGCGCTCCCGGGAGGAGCGGGGACCCGGAGCGCTCGGCGTAACAGATACTCTGTTAACCCTACATGGACTGCTGCCTATGTATGTCCTAGGAGGAGAAGCGCCCGATGGTAATTCCTATTTTTCCTGGATTATATCCACTACTGCTCATCAATTATCCAGCCGACCGAGAGGGACCTGGAAAGGAAACCGTGGCTGCTGACCTCCAATTCATTTGCGATTCTATATGCCTGCAGAGGTTTTGTGCTCTAAGCATAACATTATCCGTTAAGCCTCCCATTTTTTTGCGCACATTGAAGCCTAAACGATAAAACTGTCTGCACTAGGAGCGCACCTGTCTTTTTGTCTTTTTATATCCTTTCCCAATAAAAGCCCTGTATTATCACCAAAAAAGATCAAGAACACAAATCATATACATAATAGGTATTGCCACGTCCATAATGACATGTACTGTAAAACTATATAAATTATCCCATACAGTGAATGCCGTAAAAAAACAACAACAGAAAAGCACAAAATTCGCCAATTTTGGTACAAAAAGTGGAATAAAAAATGATCAAAAGGTAGCACATATCGCAAAAATGATACCAATGAAAATTACAGCTCATCCTGCAAAAAATAAGCCATTACTCAATGACGTCATACTAAAAAAAAATTATTACGGCTGTTAGAATATGATTGGCAGAAAAAAGAATTTTGCTCAGAAAAGGAGAAAGAACATAAAAAAGCTTTATAAAATGGGTAGTGGCATAATTGTACTGAACCACAGAATAAAAATGACATCACTTTTACTGCACAATGTACACCATAACATTTTTTAGTTTTTCACAATATTTTGGAGTTTTTCACAAAAAATGCTGCATGTGTCAACAAAAATGCACCACTTATATAAAGTACAATTTGTCATGAAAAAACAATATCAGAATCGCTCTGCTCAGAAAAAGCATTCTATAGTTATTACCATTTAAAGAGACACATTTCAAATAAAAAAAAAAAGAGCTTGGTCATTAAGGTAAAAAATTAGTCCATCCTTAAGGGGTTAAAGACCATTGAGAATAAGCTACTCATGTAGAAGAGATAAGTAGTTTGGATACAGCAGTGCTTTTATGATTAAGTATCTTATTGATGTTTTCCAAGGCTGCACATGGTTCGTTCACTTATCATGTCATCATAGGCTGCAAAAAAAAAACAATTAAGCAACAAATTCTATATTTTACTCTTAAACTGATTTCAAAAGAATTGCTTCAGGCTATGGTTATGCGATGACATACAGTCATGGCTGTAAATGTTGACACCCCTGAAATTTTTCAAGAAAATGAAGTACCGTATTTATCAGCATATAACACACATTTTTTAGGCTAAATTTTTTTGCCTAAAGTCTATCTGCGTGTTATACGCCGATAAGCAACTGCAGTTCAATTATTTAAAGCGGGCACTTTAAATCAATGAACTGCAGCGGCTTTTGCAGGTCCAGGGACCTGCCGTCGCTGCCCGATTCTCTGCCCCTGCCTATCCTGGGGTTCAGAGACTGCCGATGCCGCTGCCCCATTGCCTCTCCCATCCCTGGTTTTTCTGACCCCCCAGAAGCCCCCAGGAAAGGCAGGGGGAGAGAGGCCATCGCTGCCCGCTTCTTTCCCCTGCCTTTCCTGGGGTCTAGAGCCCTGCTGCCGCCGCTTCTCTCCCCCTGGCTATCGGCGCCGCTGCCCCATTGCCGGTGCCGCTGCCCCATTGCTTCCCCCATTTCCGGTTTTATGAATTACCTGTGTCCGGGGTCGGGTCCGCACTGCTACTGGCTCCGGTGTCGCATCTCCTGCGTTGTTGCTATGCGCTGCTCTGCGCAATGACGAGTGATGTTGCATTGAAGACATCACTCGTCACTGCGCCTCGCAGCGGCGATAGCAACAACACAGGAGACGCGACACCGGAGCCAGAAGCAGCACGGACCCGACCCGGCAACAGGTAATTATAAAACCAGGGACGGGGGAGGCAATGGGGCTGCAGCGCCGGCAATGGGGCAGCGGCGCCGATAGTCAGGGGGAGAGAAGCAGCAGCAGCAGGGCTCTAGACCCCAGGAATGGCAGGGGGAGAGAAGCGGGCAGCGACGGCCTCTCTCCCCCTGCCTTTCCTGGGGGCTTCTGCGGGGTCAGAAACAGTGTATCGGGGTATACACATGCACACACACGCACCCTCATTTTACCAAGGATATTTGGGTAAAAAACTTTTTTTACCCAAATATCCTTGGTAAAATGAGGGTGTGTGTTATAGGCCGGTGCTTGGTATACCCCGATAAATACGGTATTTCTCACAGAAAAGGATTGCAGTAACACATGATTTGCTATACACATGTTTATTCCCTTTGTTTGTATTGGAACAAAACCAAAAAAGGGAAGAAAAAAAAGCAAATTGGACATAATGTCACCCCAAACTCCAAAATGGGCTGGACAAAATGATTGGCACCCTTTCAAAATTGTCGATAAATAAGATTGTTTTAAGCATGTGATGCTCCTTTAACCCCTTAAGGACCCAGGGCATACCTGTACGCCCGCGGGAATTCCGATCCCCGCCTTTAGAGGAAATTTGTCAAACATCTGTGGGGTGTTAAGGCTTACTATTCCCCTTGTTACATTACTTGAAGGGTGTAGTTTCCAAAATAGTATGCCATGTGTTTTTTTTTTTTTTTGCTGTTCTGGCACCATAGGGGCTTCCTAAATGCGACATGCCCCCCAAAAACCATTTCAGCAAAATTTGCTTTCCAAAAGCCAAACGTGACTCCTTCTCAACTTCAAAACTGAATTGGTCCCTGAAAAATTTAGATTTTGAAAATGTGGTGAAAAATTGGAAAATTGCTGCTGAACTTTGAAGCCCTCTGATGTCTTCCAAAAGTAAAAACATGTCAACTTTATGATGCAATCATAAAGTAGACCTATTTTATATGTGAATCAATATATAATTTATTTGGAATATCCATTTTCCTTATAAGCAGAGAGCTTCAAAGTAAAAAAAAAAAATGCTACATTTTTTGGAATTAGTCACCAAAAAATTATGCAAGTATCGACAAAATGTTAACACTTTCATAAATATGTCACGACAAAAACTATCTCTGAATCAGAATGAAAAGTAAAAGCATCCCATACTTATTAATGCTTAAAATGACAGTGGTCAAATGTGCAAAATAGGGCCGGATCCTTAAGGTGAAAATGGGCTGGGTCCTTAAGGGGTTAAACGCACCTGGGACAAGTAACAGGTGTGAGCGATATAAAAATCACATCTGAAAGCAGAGAAAAAGGAGAGTAGTTCACTTAGTCTTTGCATTGTGTGTCTGTGAGCCACACTAAGCATGGACAACAGAAAGAGGAGAGGAGAACTGTCTGAGGACTTGAGAACCAAAATCGTGGAAAAATATCAACAAGCTCAAGGTTACAAGTCCATCTCCAGAGATCTAGATTTGTCTTTGTCCACAGTGCGCAACATTATCAAGTTTGCAACCCATGGCACTGTAGCTAATCTCCCTGGGCATTGATGGAAGAGAGAAATTTATAAAAGGTGTCAATGCAGGATAGTCCGGATGGTGGATAAGCAGCCCCAAACAAGTTCCAAAGATATTTAAGCTGTCCTGCAGGGAGCATGTCAGCGCAAACTATCCGTCAACATTTAAATGAAATGAAACACTATGGCAGGAGACCCAGGAGGACCCAATTGCTGAGAGACATAGAAAAGCAAGACTACATTTTGCCAAAATGAACTTGAGTAAGCCAAAATCCTTCTGGGAAAATGTCTTGTGGACAGATGAGACCAAGATTGAGCTTTTTGGTAAAACATATCATTCTACTGTTTACCGAAGATGGAATGAGGCCTTCAAAGAAAAGAACACAGTACCTACAGTGAAATATGATGGAGGTTCAATGATGTTTTGGGGTTGTTTTGCTGCCTCTGGCACTGGGTGCCTTGAATGTGTGCAAAGCATCATGAAATCTGAGGATTATCAACGGATTTTGGGTCGCACTGTACAACCCAGTGTCAGAAAGCTGGGTTTGCATTCGCAAACTTGGGTCTTCCAGCAGGACAATGACCCCAAACATAATTCGAAAAGCACCCAGAAATGGATGGCAACAAAGCGCTGGAGAGTTCTGAAGTGGCAGCAATGAGTCCAGATCTAAATCCCATTGAACACCTGTGGAGAGATCTTAAAATTGCTGTTGCGACTGATTTCAGTTATTTTTTCCAAAGGGTGCGCAACCAAATATTAAGTTAAGGGTGCCAATAATTTTGTCCAGTCCATTTTTGACGTTTGGTGGGACATTATATCCAATTAGCTTTTTTTCCTCCCTTTTTTGGTTTAGTTCCAATACACACAAAGGGAATAAACATGTGTATAGCAAAACATGTGTTACTGCAATCCTTTTCTGTGAGAAATACTTCATTTTCTTGAAAAATATCAGGGGTGCCAATATTTATGGCCGCGACTGTATGTTGCAGTGACATAGCTCCGTGTATTATCCGTAAATGATTTTAATATTAATACTGCAACACCAGGGACATGGTCATAGATGATGCTGGAGTAGACTTCTCTGCCACAAGAAGACATTATAGAAGACAGTATTATAAATAGCACATGGTAGGTTGTTGTGTGATAGATTTTGCATTGAGGCCCAAATCTTCAAGCCATTTCTATATATGTGTTACAGATGAGTAAAATCATTTGGTCCAAATCAGAATTGGTTCAAAATTTTTAAAATATTTCGATTTGTTAGAATCTAAATTTTTTGTGTTTTGTTTCAGATTTGTTTTATACCTGCCTCTGTACAGTGAGCGACCAGGAGGTAAGCTGCAATGTCCTACGCATTGCAGTTTATATTAAAGGGGTACTCCGCTGCTAGACATCTTATCCCCTATACAATGGATAGAGGATAATATGTCTGATTGCAGCGGTCCCGCTGCTGGGGCCCCCCACGAACTCTCGCAGTACTCTGCATTCTAAACAAATGCTGGGTTCCTCCGGTAGTGGTTGTGACATCATGGACACTCCCCTTGTGATGACATTCCACGCCCCCTCCATTCATGTCTATTGGAGGGGGGGTGTCATGTGATTGTGATGTCACAGCCATAGACATGATTGGAGGGGGCGTGGTGTGACATAACGAGGAGCATGGCTGTGACGATCACGGCCTCCGGCTTCGAGCGTTCTGAACAAAATGTTCAGAACGCTAGAGCACAAGAGTACCCCTTTAACTACATTTTCTCTCCTCCGGATGATCTACACTTGCCCTAGCCTCTCAGTGTGCTGTACAGAAGCAGAGACTTTTGTCTTTAACAGGAGTCCCTGCTATGGTATATTCTTTGCATGGGCACTTCAAAATCCCAAATGAATTTAAAACAAATTAATCTCTGGAGATTCACTCATCTCTACTCTGTGTAACACCCCAAATAGCTAATGTTACCAATCTAATAAGACTGTATTCAACTAGTGTAGATTGATTGCCTAACACCAACCAAGTTCACACCTGTCCTATCATTCAATTACACCAATTTCTTTTTCACATATTGAAATAAACAAGCTGTTCACGTTACTTGGCAACATACTGTATATTTGTCCTAAATTATTAAAAGCAAATGTAGATAAGGTTTTAAGTTTTTAATTCTGTAGCTACTTGAGAACACTTATACTAATTAAACAGTTTGTTCTGATTACATTCCTGCAGACATGAGTCGCTTGATTAAAACCTTGCTTGAAATCCCCTGTTTGTTAGAGGAATAGTGATAGAATTCTTTTTTGTGCTCTAAGGACTTTTCTTTTAGCACCTGTTACCTTGATGAATCAGATGAAGCCAAAGACACATTTATTACAGCTCCAACCCTCCAAAAAATAAGAAAAACTTTGTGCAGGAAACTTTTCCTCCATTTTGGTCAACTCTACTTTTAAGCAAAACATAGTTCTATTTAAGGTAATAAAGACATACTAAAGCGTACCCGTCAGATACACCAAAAAAAAAAAAAAAAAGATTTTTTAATAAATCACTCAGTACCTAATCTCCGCCCCCTCCCTCAGTATGCTGTCTGCTCACATCTCCCCTAGCATTAGCAAAACTACAACTCCCAGCTTGTCCTCACTGACAGTAGCAGGACACAAGCTGACAGTGGGAGGATATTTCCTCCAGCTGTGAGCCCTGCACTCAGCTGTCAATCAAGGAAGTGTGTCCATGACGCAGGTGATAGTGAATGGACACAGCAGGACTAGTATGTGTCCAAGCAGGCAGGAGGGGAGGCAGTTGTTTGACTGGCTTTTTCAGTATGAAATACTGAAAATGTTCTAATGAAAACAATTGCAAAACCTATTGGTTTTGCATGCTTTACAATAATCAAAAGTTTTTGTATCTGACAGTGCCCATTTAAGTGTTTCCCCCCACTTACATTGGTTATAAAACTAGGACTACATGGCAACTTTGTCCACAAAATGTTAAAGGAGGGGAGATGCAGGAGGAGGGATGGGGCCTCTGAACTTTGGCAGTTAACAGTATTTAATAAAAAAAAATAATGCATTTCACTTACCGCCTGCACTTTAGTAGTGCCTCTGGTGACCCGCTCTGGTCCCCGGCTGTGATCCTTTTCCTTCCCGAAATTGTGACACTTAGGCCCGGAGTGATGTTGGAGCCAAGAGTTTCACACTGCCCCTCAGCCATCTTCTGGTCGCAGCGATGTTCCACCTTGGCCAGGCTGAGAGGCAGTGTGACACTCTGGGCCCCGACATCACTGCAGGCCCAAGCATCATGATTTTGGGATGGAAGTGGATTGCAGCTTGGGACTGTGACAGGCAAGCCAGCATTGCATTCTTTTGCAGGTAACAATGCTATATATATATGTGTATGTGTGTGTGTGTGTGTGTGTAACAATAACTATCACTAGTTGGAATTTAGCAGCGGGACATTTCAATCTTCATGCCGCACAGCTGAAGTCACGTAACAATCCTGACCTGAGATTCTACATTCATGTGAAATGATCAATGTCTATATGGTTCTGCTTTGATTGATGTGTTAAACGTTACTGTCATTAGAAACAACTTTTTTCCATTAAATACTTCCTTACAAACTAAGCATTTTCCCAATATACTTCATTAAAAAAAAGTTGACTGCTAAAGATGGGAAAAAAGGGTTTAAAAAATGGCCACTAGAGGTCTCTGTCTTTTTAATTTTGCAAACGAACTGTTACGCCGAGCATCTCTCTCTCTGCAGCGCCCCGGTCAGACCCGCTGACCGGGAGCGCTGCACTGACATTGCCGGCGGGGATGCGATTCGCATAGTGGGACGCTTGCGAATCGCATCCCAAGTCACTCATCTGTCCCGGCCCCCGGCTGTCATGTCCTGACGCGCGCAGCTCCGCTCCTTAGGGCGCGCGCGCCAGCTCTCTAAGATTTAAAGGGCCAGTGCACCAATGATTGGTGCCTGGCCCAATCAGCCTAACTAGCTTCCACCTGCTCCCTGGCTATATTACCTCACTTCCCCTGCACTTCCCTGCCGGATCTTGTTGCCTTGTGCCAGTGAAAGTGTTTAGTGTTGTCCAAAGCCTGTGTTCCAGATCTTCTGCTATCCACATTGACTACGAACCTTGCCACCTGCCCCGACCTTCTGCTACGTCTGACCTTGCCTCTGTCTAGTCCTTCTGTCCCACGCCTTCTCAGAAGTCAGCGAGGTTGAGCCGTTGCCGGTGGATACGACCTGGTTGCTACCGCCGCAGCAAGACCATCCCGCTTTGCGGCGGGCTCTGGTGAAAACCAGTAGCAACTTAGAACCGGTCCACCAACACGGTCCACGCCAATCCCTCACTGACACAGAGGATCCACATCCAGCTAGCCGAATCGTGACACGAACCCTCAAAATCCAGCATTTTTGGTCCATCAAAAAAAAAGGACCAAAATATCTAGGGTGAGAGAGGGATGTGTGGTTATTTCCATTCTGTTCCTCAGAGCACAGACAAAATCCAGACAGCTTGCAGTCTTTGAGAAGAGCATTTCCATGCACAGTGACAAGCAGTACAAGGTGCTAAACTATTATTTATATGCAAAAAAGTTTCTCTTGTGTCATTGTATGAACTTATTTCTTGCGTATTTGCTCCATATAGGTTCCTTATGACTGGTTTAGGGTTATAAAAAGCATTAACTTTGGTTGAAAAGCTGTGAAAATGTAAAAAAACTTAATTTTTTGGCACAAAATGCAGGTTTTTCTTCTGTCCTTGCACCATATAGTTTTACATGACTGCATTACAGTTATATAGAGTATGCATTTGGGTAGAAACTTTGAAATTTGTAAAAATGTTTGTGCAGACCTTATGACAGGGGAGGGGGGGAGCTCATCATACTCCAGGGGAAACACCCCCAACCTCTCAGAGAAATGCAGAAAGACTCATTACAGTAATACATAGGTCAAAAGGTATTTTACATATTAACATATGCATGTTATTATGCATACAGGTCTTAGGGCACATTACTACACTGATTTAAGCATTTTTTTTATTATCTTACTAATGACAGTAATGCTTTAAGAATTTTGCCCTAATGTGTAAAAAAAAAAAAAAAAAAAGTATAATGGTAAACATAAGTGAATGTTATTGTCAGCTTGAAAGGGGTTATCTAACATAAGGTGATTTTAGTACGTACCTGGCAGACAGTAATGGACATGCTTTGGAAGGATCTGCGCTTGTCTTGGGCTAAATGGCCATGCTGTGAGATTACCATAACACTGTGGGTAGCTTTCTGTGAACTTGTATTTCCTGTTTTCAGTTTTTTTGTTTGACTACAAATCCCATGATACAATTTCCCTCCTTCCCACACATCAGCTACCCCCCCCCCCATTAAAACATAAATGAGCTGCAGACCAGGGTGCCTCCAGCTGTTGCATTACTTGCAGATTGCTCTCTCCATCCACTGAAGCAGACAGGCTCCCTGTCATCAGCTGACTACTGAGTCAGGTCTCGACCGCATTGCAAGCTGGGAAAAATCCGAGACTGTAGTCATTTTGTATGCTGTTAAAAATAAATATTGGGATGAAAATCACATAAGAGTTGTGAGAAAACCGTCACACACAGGTAAATACACTATATTATGAACTACACTAACTTTACAGCCCCTGTAGCTGTTACGCCTAGCGCTCCGGGTCCCCGCTCCTCCCCGGAGCGCTCACGGCGTCTTTTTCCCTGCAGCTCCCCGGTCAGTCCCGCTGACCGGGAGCGCTGCTCTGTCATGGCCGTTGGGGATGCGATTCGCACAGCGGGACGCGCCCGCTCGCGAATCGCATCCCAGGTCACTTACCCGTCCCGGTCCCCTGCTGTCATGTGCTGGCGCGCGCGGCTCCGCTCTCTAGGGCGCGCGCGCGCCAGCTCTCTGAGACTTAAAGGGCCAGTGCACCAATGATTGGTGCCTGGCCCAATTAGCTTAATTGGCTTCCACCTGCTCCCTGGCTATATCTGATCTCCTCCCATGCACTCCCTTGCCGGATCTTGTTGCCTTGTGCCAGTGAAAGCGTTTAGTGTGTCCAAAGCCTGTGTACCTGAACTTCTGCTACCCATCCTGACTACGAACCTTGCCGCCTGCCCCCGACCTTCTGCTACGTCTGACCTTGCCTCTGCCTAGTCCTTCTGTCCCACGCCTTCTCAGCAGTCAGCGAGGTAGAGCCGTTGCTAGTGGATACGACCTGGTTGCTACTGCCACAGCAAGACCATCCCGCTTTGCGGCGGGCTCTGGTGAAAACCAGTAGCCTCTTAGAACCGGTCCACTAGCACGGTCCACGCCAATCCCTCGCTGACACAGAGGATCCACTACCTGGAAGCCGAATCGTGACAGTAGCATAGTCAAATAAAAAAAAAATTCCAGGAATACCCCTTTAAAGGTAAGATCTCCTTCATGAACTTAAATGGAACCTTTCATCACGAGTCATTGGAGTAATCCCTTGTAGCCTCTTCTCATCCCATCAGCCTTCATTAATATATCTCTTCTTGTTTGGGTATAGAGAGAGAGCTATCAATCTAGTATAGTGCAGCAGACAGAAGCCATTGGCGACAATCCCAGATGACCCTTGGTTCAGACAACATTTAATCCTTACTCCAAACCCTACTAACCTACCATTGACTTTTGTGTACCATTTCCAATTCATCTACCTTAAAAGGGTACTTCTGAATAATTAATGGGACACATGCATGATACCTCTTCTGTACTAAAGAGGGCGATGGGCACCGCTGGAATAATAAACGTGGGTGCAAAGAGGTTGCCCAAACATGGGATAAATGGAAAAGAAGGGAAAGACTGGCAACCACAAAGAATGCACACCACCACATATACAAGTAAATATAAATGTTACCTAATTAGAAAAACCACAAAGGGGGAGTCCATCTTAAAAACACTTAAAAACACAAATTAATACACAGAGAGAAGGGACGTGACCCTACCTCAACCCCTTAACCAACACATAATATCCTGACCTATCTCGAACTCCTATCTCGACCTCCTATCCCGACCTCCTATCCCGACCTCCTATCCCGACCTCCTATCTCGAACTCCTATCCCGACCTCCTATCCTGACCTCCATTCCCATCCTCCTATCCCGTCCTCCTATCTCGACCTCCTCTCCCGACCTCCTATCCTGACCTCCTATCCCGTCCTCCTATCCCATCCTCCAATCCCGTCCTCATATACCGACCTCCCATCCCATTCTCAAATCCCGTCCTCAAATCCTGACCTCCTAACTCGACCTCCTATCCCGACCCGTAATATGTGCACCAGGTATTGAAATATCTCCAGCCGTACAGAAGTTATGTGAGAACATACATTTCCCATTGACTTTCATGGGACTTTAAACAAAAACCCTGACACTCACAAATGGGGGTGATCCTTGTTGGCCTGTAGGAAGGAGTCATTGGAACATCTACACAGCCCATGGGGTAGAGGGAGTAGGCTGCCCTGAGCAAGCTAATTTTCTACCCGATCCCATTGCACCCTCCTCTTTATAGTATTTATTTATGTATTTATTGTTAGAGGATAAAGACCAAAAAAAAAAAAAACTTTATTTCAGGGCACAGTACACAGATTGTAAGCACTCTTATCAGGCTTTGTCCCCAGTTGGACTCACAAGACAGAATGCCTGGAAGCTTATGCTCCTACCTGTATGCCTTTCAGAAGTTCTAATGTATATTATGTATGCCCTTAGCATGTTTGTCCTGGACATAATGCAGTGTATTGTGTACTTCTTCTAATAAGATTATGCAGTGAAAGCATTTCTCAATAAGTTCACCTTGTACTTCTACTTAGTGCACTTTAGGAAGGTTGCAGAAAGGTTAGTGGTGTAATCCCATTAATAGAAAGTAAATGTAAAGAACAGCAAATGCAGCCCACATATTTCAGGCTGGAAATAATTGTCTCTTCATGAGTGTAACATATACCTGTTTTGTTGAAGTACTGTACATGTGTATATAGATTTTCCAATTTTTAGAGGTAAAAAAAAAACTGCTTTAGGCTTTCTTTGGATTTTTGTGGTATTTTTGGCATAAAAATGCATCCACATATACCAGCATTTTTATTTAATTTAACAGCCATTGTGTTATCGCTTGTTCACAGCCATTTTGTTAATGTTTAGAAGTAGTCACCCCTGGCTGTAATCACGCCTATACGGCCTATAATCACGCTCACTTAGGTATAACTTGCTTGATTGAGAGTTTGTCACAAACAATCCCCTGGGTACAAGAATTACAAATTAGAAAAACCCTTTGGGGGTAGCCCTCCCCCCCCCCCACTGGATAATCCCAGAACTAGAAATACTCACTTAACCCCTTAAGGACCGGGGTTTTTTCCGTTTTTGCATTTTCGTTTTTTGCTCCTTGCCTTTAAAAAAATCATAACTCTTTCAATTTTGCACCTAAAAATCCATATTATGGCCTATTTTTTGCGCCACCAATTCTACTTTATAACGACATCAGTCATTGTGCCCAAAAATCTACGGTGAAACGGAAAAAAAAAATGGTGAGACAAAATTGAAAAAAAAACGATATTTTGTAACTTTTGGTGGCTTCCGTTTCTACGCAGTACATTTTTCGGTAAAAATGACACCTGATATTTATTCTGTAGGTCCATATGATTAAAATGATACCCTACATATATAGGTTTGATTTTGTCGTACTTCTGGAAAAAATCATAACTTCATGGAGGAAAATTTATACGTTTAAAATTGTCATCTTCTGACCCCTATAACTTTTTTATTTTTCTGTGTATGGGGCGGTATGAGGGCTCATTTTTTGCAACGTGATCTGAAGTTTTTAACGGTACCATTTTTGCATTGATAGGACTTATTGAACGCTTTTTATTCAATTTTTCATGATATAAAAAGTGACCAAAAATGCACTATTTTGGACTTTGGAATTTTTTTTGTGCGCACGCCATTGACCGTGCGGTTTAATTAACGATATATTTTTATAACTCGGACATTTCCGCACGCAGCGATACCATATATGTTTATTTTTATTTACACTGTGTTTTTGTGTTTTTTTTTTTATGGGAAAAGGGGGGTGATTCAAACTTTTATTAGGGAAGGGGTTAAATGATGTTTGTTCCCTTTTTTTTTACTTTTTTTTGCAGTGTTATAGCTCCCATAGGGACCTATAACACTGCACACACTGATCTCTATCATTGATCACTGGTTTCTCATAGGAAACCAGTGATCGATGATTCTGCCGCATGACTGCTCATGCCTGGATCTCAGGCACTGAGCAGTCATTCGGCGATCGGACAGTGAGGAGGCAGGTAGGGGCCCTCCCGCTGTCCTGTAAGCTGTTCGGGATGCCGCGATTTCACCGCGGCTATACCGAACAGCCCACTGAGCTAGCCGGCATGCTTTCGGTTTTGATTTAGACGCGGCATTCAACTTTGAACGCCGCGTCTAAAGGGTTAATAGTGCGCGGCACAGCGATCAATGCCGCGTGCTATTAGCCACGGGTCCCGGCCGTTGTTAGAGGCCGGGCCCGACCCGCTAAGACGCGGGGCCACGCCGTGGCCCCGCGTTATAGATCGGGAGTGGACACATGACGTTCCAGTACGTCATGTGTCCTTAAGGGGTTAAAACTCGATGTTAATTGTATTAATAAAATAGGAATTAACAAATATAACTAGTCTGTAAGACAACAGTTGTGATTAAAATCATGTTCTCTAAGCTGAATAGGGTGATAGTGACTTGTAAATGGTATTGATGAGTGAGGCTACGTTGTCAGGCTTATAGTAATCTCACTTAAAAGTGCTCAGTATTTGTAGCAGTATTTGCACAAGACTGAGACATAACCTAACCTATTCATTAGTTTAGACCGCTGATTAAAAACCATCAGCTAGCCTTCCTCATGTTTGGCCAAGCAAGTTGGCTTTCTCAAGGGTTTGAGGCTAAAGTATTTTGTCATGTAATAGTGTGGTATTTAGAGGGTATTTAGAGACTCATGTCAGGAAGCGACACTAAACAGCATACATGTAAAAAATACTAAAGCCCAGAATAGCAGATTTTTGGCAATTTCATAAAGCAGAACAAGATTAACCCCTTAAGGACTCAGGGTTTTTCCGTTTTTGCACTTTCGTTTTTTCCTCCTTACCTTTTAAAAATCATTACCCTTTCAATTTTCAACCTAAAAATCCATATTATGGCTTATTTTTTGCGTCACCAATTCTACTTTGCAGTGACATCAGTCATTTTACCCAAAAATTCACGACAAAACGGGAAAAAAATCATTGTGCGACAAAATCGAAGAAAAAACGCCATTTTGTAACTTTAGGGGGCTTCCGTTTCTACGCAGTGCATATTTCGGTAAAAATGACACCTTATCATTATTCTGTAGGTCCATATGGTTAAAATGATACCCTACTTATATAGGTTTGATTTTGTCGTACTTCTGGAAAAAAATCATAACTACATGCAGGAAAATTTATACGTTTAAAAATGTCCTATTCTGACCCCTATAACTTTTTTATTTTTTCAAGTACAGGGCGGTTTGAGGGCTCATTTTTTGCACCATGATCTGAAGTTTTTATCGGTATGATTTTTGTTTTGATCGGACTTTTTGATCACTTTTTATTCATTTTTTAATAGTATAAAAAGGGACCAAAATACGCTTTTTTGGACTTTGGAATTTTTTTGTGCGTACGCCATTGACTGTGCGGTTTAATTAACAATATATTTTTATAGTTCGGACATTTATGCACACGGCGATACCACATATGTTTATTTTTATTTTTATTTACACTGGTTTATTATTTTTATGGGAAAAGGGGGATGATTCAAACTTTTATTAGGGAAGGGGTTAAATGACCTTTATTAACACTTATTTGTAACTTTTTTTTGCAGTGTAATAGGTCCCATAGGGACCTATAACACTGCACACACTGATCTCCTATGCTGATCACTGGCGTGTATTAACACGCCTGTGATCAGCATTATCGGCGCTTGACTGCTCCTGACTGGATCTCAGGCACGGAGCAGTCATTTGTCGATCGGACAGGGCAGGTAAGGGCCCTCCCGGTGTTCTGCAAGCTGTTCGGGACGCCACGGTGAACAGCCCGAACAGCCCGACTGACTAGCCGGGATACTTTCACTTTCGCTTTAGAAGAAGCTTCTAAAGGGTTAATACCGCACATCGCCGCGATCGGGGAGGTGTGGTATTAGCCGCGGGTCCCGGCCGTTGATGAGCACCGGGACCGACGCGATGTGATGCGGGGTCGCAGCGTGACCCCGCTTCATATCGCGGGAGCCAGCACAGGATGTAAATATACGTCCTGCGTCGTTAAAGGGTTAATAAAAAGCGATTAAAAAAATGGCTTATTTACATAAAAATGGTATAGAGGTAGAAAGTACAGGTACGGCATCCTGATATAGAGAATAATAATAGTGTTATAGTGGTCAGAAGAGGGCAATTTTAAGCATATTATTATTGTTATTTTCTTTTACAAAACGTTATATATATTTTTTTTAAGTAGTAAAGTAAAACAAAACCCATATAAATTGGGTATCATTATTATCTTATTGACCCAAAGAATAAAGATGATGGGGGAGGTTTATAAAAACCTGTCTAGAGGAAATGTTGCCCATAGCAACCAATCAGATCACTTCTTTCATTTTTCAGAGGCCTTTTCAAAAACGAAAGACGTGATCAACTTGGTTGCTATTTTGATCAATCCCACCCAATTTTAACTGTAACATATATTGCATAGAAATGAAATCCCCCAAAATTTCATAAATCATTTTAATATATTTTCTTCATGTGTAAAAAGATTAATTTATTGTATGTGTTTGGGACATCAATATGGGTGTGGCTTACACATGGTTGGACACATGGGAGGCCCCATGATCCTCTATTGCACAGGGGGCCCCATGAGTTGCCAATTAACCCATAATACAGACCATGCATAGACCCTGTAAAGTTTTCTCATTGTCGACAAGAAAGTACATGTCATAGTAGACAATATTGCCTTGTAAAAAACGTGACATCCTTTCAGACATGATTTCTTAAAGATTGAAAATCTAACAATTGAATATTACATCATGATGTCACATTTCGCATCTCCCCTTTGGCCCATGGCGCTCAATCAACGAGACTAAATTCCATTCTAAAGTAAGAAGCAAGGAAGAAAAGTTTTAAAGTGCAACCTACTGAGCTAAACGCCTTTTAGATATCAAAGAAAATAAAAAGCCCATTCTTTTCCACTTGCTCACAAAGCATTTTCAGAAGTAGTTTATAACAATATTCACTATTCATAAAATTGAAATGGCATTAGAACGAAGGCTATTGTCTTGGGCCATATATCAATATGTTACTGCATATCATAAACCAGAGAACTCTGCTATCACTTTAGAAGCTGGGTATCCCTGGAGTTCTTAGTGACATTTCAAGTTTTATGCTGCTATTCAGCCTCTCATAAGAATTAAAATGCTCTTCTTCTAGGGAATATATCTGCAGATTTATAGTTGTAGTGTAAAAACAAATACACAGAACTGACATATCTGCAACGTCAGGCCTTTGTAAGATGAGCCAAAGAATTTATTCTATTTTTCATAGCACTTAAATCCATCAAGGTTAATAGCTTTTAAAGGCTTTGACCTGACATTATAAAATATGGGAGTTTAATTGTGTACATGTGACCAATTTTGAAAATGGCCAAAGGCTGATACAGTAGGCAAATGTTTGCATCCAAATGAAATGAGGATATGTAAAGCAGCTCTTTGACGCTGACTTTTGGAGGTAGCTGACCCCTATTAGAATCTTTAGAACATGATTGGGGATACCATACATAGTCAGGCACATATGCAGTATAATGGGGTTGGATAAGAAAACTAAAGAACTGTGTTTCTGCTGCAAAGTGGGCATTACAGCTTTAAAGGGGTACTCCAGGGGAAAACATGTTCTATTAAATCAACTGGTGCCAGAAAGTTAAACAGATTTGTGAATTACTTCTATTTAAAAATCTTAATCCTTCAAGTACTTATCAGCTTCTGTATGCTCCAGGAAGTTCTTTTCTTTTTTAATTTCCTTTCTGTCTGACCACAGTGCTCTCTGCTGACACCTCTGTCCATTTTAGAAACTGTCCAGAGTAGGAGCAAATCCCCATAGAAAACCTATCCTGCTCTGGACAGTTCCTAAAATAGACAGAGGTGTCAGCAGAGGTGGTCAGACAGAAAGGAAATTCAAAAAGAAAAGAAATTCCTCTGTAGGATAAAACAGCTGATAAGTACTGGAAGGATTAAGATTTTTTAATAGAAGTAATTTACAAATCTGTTTACTTTCTGACAGCAGTTAATTTAAAAGTAAATGTTTTCCAGTGGAGTACCCCTTTAACTCAGAATATTGACTGACATTATTAAAAAAAACAAAAACATTACTTTACAGAATGCTTTGTATAGTTACAGTCAACATTCAAAAAACAATCATTGCTATGTTACACTGATGTCATTATGGATATATGTGTGAAAATAAGATTAGAATTTAAAGGCAATTTCTTATTGTGGTATTCTTAAGATAACCAACCTTTGATCAATAAAAGTCCAAATGAAAAAGATGTCTTCCTGGCCATCTACAGCCTATTTGCAGCTGGTGGAGATGTTCAGGTGCAGAAAACATTTGACTTGGCTATGTTACACAATTTACATAACCCCCATTGACATAAATAGGAGGTGTGCAAATGGCACAGGTTTTGGTTTGATAAATCATGGCTTTGGAGTTACATAGCTAACTCATTTGTTTTGGGTGCCCAACCAGGCAGGAGGCCATGTTTTTCATTTACCGGAAAAACCTCTTTAATACATGCAATTTGTTACCAATAATCTACTTTAGTTGTGCATTTGTCACATAGGAACATACTTGTTAACCAACAGTTGACTATCCACTAGTTCTTAGTTCAAAGAGAAAACTAATATGGTCAAACATTTAAAAGGGTATTCACTTCCCTACATAAACAGAATAGCTTGTGGGGTATTATACTATTTACGCATCCCCCATTGAAGTCAATAGGAAGGACATAAATTGAATAAAACAGAAAGCTCGGCTGATTTTAGCTCCTTGACTACCACCAACAGCTTTATGCACATTTCCACAGCTCCGCTACAGTATATAGTTGTATTTAAAGGAAGGGCTTTATCTGCAAGCAAAACGTAAAAACTTGATATTTTTTACTAACCTTTCAACAAATTTTACATAAAGAAGTAGTACAATGCATATAAGAAACTTTATAATATATTATTATAGCAGAATAGCAGAATGCTTGGATGTATAGGGAGAGGTATAAGCAGTAGAAAGAGAGAAGTGTTCATGCCGCTGTACAGAACACTGGGCCAAATGGTTCTTATCTGCCGACACATTCTATGTTTCAATGTTTCTATTATTGAAGAATAATAACTGCACATTGTTGTTCTCCATGATGCTGCTGCTTCAGAGGGTGTTCTATAATGTAGAGTAGCAAGGTTTTCTTGTCAATTTAAATACAGTGTATGAGAGACATCACAGAAGCTAGTCTCTACCCACTGCCTCAGGGACAACACAGCTTAGCTTGAAAATTAACAGGTACTGTAAACTTAAAAAAATATATGTAAAAGTTTGCACAGACATGATATAACCACCCAATGCGAGAAACATTTATGTATTTGTATATACTTGGATCACTGCATAATGTTACCCTGAAGTGGATGCTGTTTATGTGGCACAACGGGTTAGACTATTATGCACAGTGAAGTAGGCTACATATTTTGCAAATGTAAACTTTTATATGTGTGGTGCTGGTTAGCACTAAACAGTGGGCAGACTAGCCTGGAAGAGATCAGTGAGTAATAGAATATGGACTAACAGCAAACTTTTAAAAGTTGCTTTTAAGAGAGGGGAGAATGCACTCCAGCATCCTTTTTTAGAGCCTTGAAATTAAAGTCATCATATTCCACCCAAAAAAAGGTGCCCATGATTGTATATGTCTAGCACATCACTTGAAAATGGTCAACAGGAGAGCGATGCGGGTGTCAGACTGCTATACCTACCTGTGGTCGGAGCCCCGATCCCTCGAAAGTGTCCCCCTCTTTCAGCGCTGACTTGTGTTTTAAGGCGGGTTTGCTGGCTAGATTTAAATATTCATAAGCGGCGGTCACGTGAGCACTTTAAACATTTAAATCTAGCCGGGAGACTCGCCTCAAAGCGCAAATCAGCGCTCCGGACTGCAGGTAGATATAGCATTCCGAGACCCCGCATCGGTCTCCTGTTCTCCCTGTGTTTTGGGTTATAATGCAGGTGAATGGGTGACCGTTTTCCTTTAATATGTTAGGTCACATTAACCCCTTCATGACCCAGCCCATTTTCACCTTCAGGACCTGGGCATTTTTTGAACATCTTACCACTGTTACTTTAAACATTAATAACTCTGGGATTGTTTTTCCTTATCATTCTGATTCCGAAACTGTTTTTTCGTGACATATTCTACTTCTATGTTCTTGGTAAAATTTCACTGATATTTGCATCCTTTCTTGGTAAAAAATCTAAAAATGTCATGACAATTTTGAAAATTTAGCATTTTTCTAACTTTGAAACTCTCTGCTTGTAAGGAAAATGGATATTCCAAATAAATTACATATTTATTCACATATATAATATGTCTACATTTTCCAATTTTTCTCAAGATTTTCAAAATCATACTTTTTCAGGTACCAGTTCAGGTTGGAAGTGGATTTTAAGGGTCTTCATATTAGAAATACCCCATAAATGACCCCATTATAAAAACTGCACCCCCCCAAAGTATTCAAAATTACATTTAGTAAGTGTTTTAACCCTTTAGGTGTTTCACAGGAATAGCAGCAAAGTGAAGGAGAAAATTCTAAATCTTCATTTTTTACACTCGCATGTTCTTGTAGACCCAATTTTTGAATTTTTACAAGGGGTAAATGGAGAGAAATCACCTTAAAATTTGTAACCCAATTTCTCTCAAGTAAGTAAACACCTCATATGTCTATGTAAAGTGTTCGGCGGGCGCAGTAGAGGGCTCAGAAGGGAAGGAGCGACAATGGGATTTTGGAGAGTGAGTTTTTCTGAAAGGGTTTTTGGGGGGCATGTCCCATTTAGGAAGCCCCTATGGTGCCAGAACAGTGGACCCCCCCACATGTGACCCCATATTGGAAACTACACCCCTCATCGAATTTAATAAGGGGTGCAGTGAGCATTTACACCCCACTGGCATTTGACAGATATTTGAAACAGTGGACTGTGCCTTGTTGTGCGCCCCCATAGCACTTTGCGCCCACATATGGGGTATCTCCGTACTCGGGAGAAATTGCACTACAAATTTTGAGGGTCTTTTTTCCCTTTTACCTCTTGTGAAAGTGAAAACTTGCAGCACTCACTGTAAACCTCCGCCCATGTGAGTGTACCCTGTACATTCACATTGGGGGGAGGGGGGTGGCAAACATCCAGCTGTTGCAAAACTACAACTCCGAGCATGCCCTTTGGCTGTCCGTGCATGCTGGGAGTTGTAGTTTTGCAACAGCTGGAGGCACACTGGTTGCGAAACACGGAGTTAGATAACAAACCGGTGTTTCGCAACCAGTGTGCCTTCAGCTGTTGCAAAAACTACAAATCTCAGCATGCAGTTACAGCAGAAGGGGATGCTGGAACTTGTAGTTATGCAACAGCAAGAGGCATACTGCTACAACTCCCAGCATGCCCTTTGGCTGTCCGTGCATGCTGGGGGTTGTAGTTATCTAACAGCTGAAGGCACACTGGTTGCAAAACCCTTGAAAGTTTATTACTTAACTTAGTGTTTCCAAACCAGTGTGTCTCCAGCTGTTGCAAAACTACAACTCCCAGCATGCATGGTCTGTCAGTGCATGCTGGGAGTTATAGTTTTGCAACAATTGCAACAGCTGGAGGCACTGAAGTAGGAAACGGACAATGTTTCCCAACTAGTGTGCCTCCTGTTGTTGCAAAACTACAACTCCCAGCATGCCCAGACTGCCCAGGCATGCTGGAAGTTGTAGTTCGGCAATATCTGAAGGATCAGATGTTGCCGAACTACAACTTCCAGCATGCTTGGGCAGTCTGGTATGCTGGGAGTTGTAGTTTTGCAACATCTGGAGGTCCACAGTTTGGAGACCACTGTATAATGGTCTCCAATCTGTGCTCTTACAGATGTTACAGAACTACAACTCCCAGCATGCCTGGACAGACTGAACATGCTGAGATTTGCAGTTTTGCAACATCTGGAAGAGCACAGATTGGAGACCATTATACAGTGGTCTCCAAACTGTGGCCCTCCAGATGTTGCAAAACTACAACTCCCAGCATGCACAGAAAGCCAAAGGCTGTCTCGGCATGCTGGGAGTTGCAGTTTTGAAACTCCCAGAGGCAGCGGTGAGATCGCTTTTCGGCGATCTCACTGCTGCCAATGAAGATGCCGCCCTGCTGCTGCAAACTCACTGCCTGAACGCACCACCGCCGGGACCGCCTGGAGGATGCCGCTCACGCCGGGACCGCTCGGGACACCGCATGGCCGGGTAAGTGACGCCGGGGGATGGTTAAGGGACACTTAACAGAGTGGTGTGTGTCCCGATCCCCGTGATCGGGACTCACACACCGCGCTTCTAAGTATTCTCATCGATCGCTGGGGTGGGGGGTGTTCTGAAACCCCCCTGTGGTCGCATGGTAAGATGGCTGGCTATCAGTGATAGCCACCATCTTACCGGGCGCTGTGGGATGCCGCGAGTAGCGGCAAAAATGTTCATGACGTACCTGTATGTCATGGGTCGGGAACACCTTGCCACTCATGACGTACAGGTATGTCATAGGTCGGGAAGGGGTTAAAGCATTAGTAAAGTAGGCATTTTAAATTAATATTTTAGACAGTTTCAAGCTAGTCACATGTAACACTTTACTATTTTTATAGATGTACTTACCCGGAAGCTGGCCTAGTGGTTTGCATTGTTGCCTTGTAGCACTAGCCTTGGTTTGAATCTTAACAAAGACAACATCTCCATGGATTTTGTACATTCTCCCTATGTTCTTGTCCATTTTGTCCCCAAAACATGCTGGTTAATGTAACAAATAGGTTGTGGTACCAGAGATCAAAGTGTTTTTTTTTTTGTATACCGACTGGAAGAATCGCCTTAGCGGCGTGAAACAGTCTGTTCTGGTCCCACCCCACCCGCCTCCACCCACCCATCAGCCTGTTATGTCTGAGATGGTGAAATAAATAGAATTGCTTGGATGGTGAGTGCTATCTGTATTTTCTTCACTTGTAATTACCAGAGATCAAAGTAGGTGATCTCTGTACAGTGCTACAGAATATGTCCATGCTAGTATATACAAATAAATGGCATTTTTTTGTGTCTGGCACATGTAAATGTCCAGTTTCCGATGGAGATAGGGCACTGCAGTTGACAAGCCTATTTTTCACAGTTGTATAGAGTACATGAAATTATACCAATGAGAGACGAACTGGGAATGTTGTAATTTAAAATAGCTTAGTTTCTGTTGAGGAAGAACAACAGATAAAAAGCCTATTATTGCAAAATCAATGCTAAGAATATTTGTTGAGTTTATCTATCTCAGTACTTTATATTTCTAGACATATAACTCTTAACTTTTGTCAGAAAATCTTTCCTTAGTAAAAATGGTTTAAGATGTTCCATATTAATAATAGTGTAAAGATATGGTATCATAAAAGTTTATTGACTCATTTTCTAGAAGTCATTTTCTGATTCCATTGCAGACAAATTGTAGATTTAGTGATGGGATGTCACTCCAAACATCTGATTAGAGGGAGCCTCTCATATCTTTTACTTCAGAAAACCTATAAGTTGTGAACGGAGTGGCTTTTCTGGTGATTTTACACTGTACTGGTGGGACCTACTGAGAAGAACTTGACAATGTCCAGGTTTTTAAAGGGATTCTTTGCAAATAGATAAATATGGCTTAGAGTCTAGTATATATATTCCCAGTGTCTCTTCCACTCCACTCATTCTGTACATAGATAGCTAATAACTTACAGTCTTTCTTCTCACATTTTTTTCTTTCCTATCTTTTACCATAAAGCAGTTTGTCTTGTCTTTTGGTCTTCTACTGCCTGAGCAGTACAGAATGGGACCTGATATAAACCTGTCAAACATTATGTCGAAAAACGATGGGCCTCCAAAATGACGACTAAACATTGATGTATAGTGATGAGCGGCAGGAGCCATATTCAAATTCACAATATTTCGCAAGTATATGGATGAATATTCATCCTATGTTCGCAAAATTCGTATATTCGCTATGTTCGTTCACTTTTTTCTATGCAAAAATCAAAATGAAATTCGTATAATGCGCATGCGCGATTACATCCTTCAACTATCTAACACTATACCCTACACTAGAACCTATCTGCTAAACTAACCTAACCTAGCTAAAGCTAAAAGAAGGGAGGGATCAATGTCCTCTGGAAGTGCTGATATTCGCGAATATTTGCATATTCACATATATTAAATATTCGCGCTCCACACCGTCTAATAATATTGGAGCCTTCCTTGGACCACAAGCTGGAAGGGATGATCACTTTTTTATTTACACAGCACACATCATCGTTGTTCTAATCATTCTCGAAATCGCAAAGTGCTGATATTCGCGGTAAAAATTTGCATTTCGAATGTCCGCGCTCAACACTATTGATGTATACAAAATATATGATTTTGGAGTTACTGAAGTGGAGGCAGGCTTAAAGGAAACCTGTCACAATGAAAATGCAGTCCAATCTGCAAGAATTATGTGATAAGAGTAGGATTAGATGAGCGGATTAACGTATAGTTTTATGGGAAAAGTTCCTAAATAATTTGACAACTTTGCTTATTCTAGGCTAAGTAGTCAAGTGAGTGGTCCTACTCAGTGAGATTATACATGCACGTGTCATAACCAGAAGAAGTATAGTACTCACCCACTTGTACTGTGATCCTCTTTATTCCCACTATTACAGTCTGCAGATAGAGGTGAATTTATGTTTGTTACATACTCACTGTTAAAATTATGAAATGTTTCAGAATACCAGCAAATGAAAGAAGTGAAGATGGACAACATACTAGTGGTAATATCAGACTATTGACAATATTGTTCACATTAGAGATTACAATGTTAGGTGACATTGTTGAGACCCCTCTTATAGTGTGAATGAAAAGAATAGGCTGGCAAACTTCCTTAACTTGTATCTTTTTCTGCAGTGATTGTAGGGCTCAGTATACTCTATTGTAGTTCTGATATGTTTAAAGGGGTTATACGGGAATAGAATAACAGAGATAATTTTTTTCAAAAAACGCACCTCATCGATCTCCAGGTTGGGTGTGGTTCTGCAACTCAGTCCCATTGAAGTGAATAGAGCCAAGTTGTAATATCACACCCAACCTGAGACAGAAGCTGTTTTTGAAATAAATTAACTCTGTTTTTTGATTCATGGATAGCACTTTTTATAATGTTTGTTCCTTTTTTTTTATTTAAAATAGGTAATTTGGTACCGGAATAATGCAGGATGCAACCACTCTTGAGCATATGAAGCTATAATCCCTATTTTACCAGAGCAGGTGTAGATCCCCACTGTCAATAAGAAAGAAGTTTGAACCAACCTGAACTGGGTTTCCACCTTCAAGTCCCGCTATCTAATGTGAATCCTTAGCTGTGTCTTAGTAGCATTAGGAATTTCATTTTTTTTATTATTATTTAGATAACTTTTTTTTCTTTTTGGAGCTTCAGAAGTTTTCCTTTTTAATTTATCTGTAAGCTCAATATATTCCAAAATGTTTGGTGTTAGATTACTAGCTTTTTACAACAACATCATTCTGTGACCCTTTTTTTGGGGTGGACATGTCTGGAGGTTACTAACATAAAAAGGGCTTAACAATATTAAAATAAATATAGTAAACTAGGGGCTAATGTAAGTAAAATAATGCCACATTCAGTGCTTTAAAATATGTTGGTGCTATGTAAAATATGAAGTGATATGTAATATGGAATAAGAATGGCAACATACTACAGAGGTTTCCAATAACTGAACATATAATCACTATATAATTTTGGAATTAACACTCAAATTGTAATATATCCATTTCAGAAATATACAAAAAATTTCCTCTTCGGTCCCATAGACTTGGTGAATACTGTTACCTTCTTTATTTAAAACTGCAAAGGCCCTAAATAAGGCACTCACAAAATGATTCCTTTTAACAACACCTGGAATATAAAAAATATATTTTTTAAATGTAGGACCTCATACTGTGTACCACATGTATAGCAAACTACATTGCTGTCAACTGCACTGTATGTATACTATACAGTAAATATTTTGAATAAAAAATATACATATGTTATCATATACTTCAACTGTGGTAGTGAGCTTAGTCAAAAATAATGTTCAATAACATTTTGAACTCCGTTCCAGGTGACGTAAGTGTAAACTCCTGGTATTGTATGTATTTGTCTTATACACAGTAAATAAGATAAATCTAATTAATAAGATGTAGACAAAGAGAAGAAACACAGAAACCACTTACTATACACTTGAAATCATCTGTCATTACTGTAATGAATTCTTCACTTGACAAGTGCCTGGGCTTTATAGGGTTTGTGGTGCAGGACCCAGATTCATTTTTCAATTTATTTGAACTAATCCGCCATTTATTTCCATTGACTACCATCGTGTGTCTGCACTGTCACTTTTCATTCATAAATCTAGTAAAAGTATGATGGACCTTCTTGTAATTCCTTCCTGATTCCATCCTCCAACTTCTCGGCTGGGTTAACATAAAGGTAAATGTGTTTTAAGAAAAGAAAAAAAAAAAAAGAAAGCTCAGCATTCAATGAGACTTAAACGAGCTGTAACTTAGAAATTATAGTATGCTGCGTTTAAAAAAAAAAAAAAATGATGCATTGGGGCGGTCCAGAAAGCGACATTGACATATGGAGACGATCCTGTTAGTAGGATTGAGGCTGTTCGGTGATAAATGACACAATCTGTCATAGAACATCTGTTATCTATCATCTTGGCTGCCTTTTAATACATCGGAAAAGCAGAAAAAAAATCTGCAACAACTGCGCAGTCAGAAGACAAATACAGAGATGAACTGTTGGCCTTAAACTGTACAGAGCAGTGAATTGGCTTGCATTTTCGAGAGGCTTAGCTAATTTCTAATGAAAAAGACTTTCGGCACTGTTACGCCGAGCGCTCCGGGTTCCCGCTCCTCCCCGGAGCGCTCGCTTCTCCCCCTCCGCTGCAGCGCTCCGGTCACGTCCTCTGACCCGGGGCGCTGCGATCCTGCTGTCAGCCGGGATGCGATTCGCGATGCGGGTAGCGCCCGCTCGCGATGCGCACCCCGGCTCCCCTACCTGACTCGCTCCCCGTCTGTTCTGTCCCGGCGCGCGCGGCCCCGCTCCCTAGGGCGCGCGCGCGCCGGGTCTCTGCGATTTAAAGGGCCACTGCGCCGCTGATTGGCGCAGTGGTTCCAATTAGGGTTATCACCTGTGCACTTCCCTTTATTACCTCACTTCCCTTGCACTCCCTTGCCGGATCTTGTTGCCTTAGTGCCAGTGAAAGCGTTCCTTGTGTGTCCCTTGCCAGTGTTTCCAGACCTTCTGCCGTTGCCCCTGACTACGATCCTTGCTGCCTGCCCCGACCTTCTGCTACGTCCGACCTTGCTTCTGCCTACTCCCTTGTACCGCGCCTATCTTCAGCAGCCAGAGAGGTGAGCCGTTGCTAGTGGATACGACCTGGTCACTACCGCCGCAGCAAGACCATCCCGCTTTGCGGCGGGCTCTGGTGAAAACCAGTAGTGGCTTAGAACCGGTCCACTAGCACGGTCCACGCCAATCCCTCTCTGGCACAGAGGGTCCACTACCTGCCAGCCGGCATCGTGACAGTAGATCCGGCCATGGATCCCGCTGAAGTTCCTCTGCCAGTTGTCGCTGACCTCGCCACGGTGGTCGCCCAGCAGTCACAACAGATTGCGCAACAAGGCCAACAGCTGTCTCAACTGACCGTTATGCTACAACAGTTGCTACCACAGCTTCAGCAGTCATCTCCTCCGCCAGCTCCTGCACCTCCTCCGCAGCGAGTGGCCGCTCCTGGGATACGCTTATCCTTGCCGGATAAATTTGATGGGGACTCTAAGTTTTGCCGTGGCTTCCTTTCCCAATGTTCCCTGCATCTGGAGATGATGTCGGACCTGTTTCCCACTGAAAGGTCTAAGGTGGCTTTCGTAGTCAGTCTTCTGTCCGGAAAAGCCCTGTCATGGGCCACACCGCTCTGGGACCGCAATGACCCCGTCACTGCCTCTGTACACTCCTTCTTCTCGGAAATCCGAAGTGTCTTTGAGGAACCTGCCCGAGCCTCTTCTGCTGAGACTGCCCTGTTGAACCTGGTCCAGGGTAATTCTTCCGTTGGCGAGTATGCCGTACAATTCCGTACACTTGCTTCAGAATTGTCCTGGAATAATGAGGCCCTCTGCGCGACCTTCAAAAAAGGCCTATCCAGCAACATTAAAGATGTTCTGGCCGCACGAGAAATTCCTGCTAACCTACATGAACTTATTCACCTAGCCACTCGCATTGACATGCGTTTTTCTGAAAGGCGTCAGGAACTCCGTCAAGATATGGACTCTGTTCGCACGAGGCGTTTCGTCTCCTCGGCTCCTCTCTCCTCTGGTACCCTGCAATCTGTTCCTGTGTCTCCCGCCGTGGAGGCTATGCAGGTCGACCGGTCTCGCCTGACACCTCAAGAGAGGACACGACGCCGTATGGAGAACCTCTGCCTGTACTGTGCCAGTACCGAACACTTCCTGAGGGATTGTCCTATCCGTCCTCCCCGCCTGGAAAGACGTACGCTGACTCCGCACAAAGGTGAGACAGTCCTTGATGTCTACTCTGCTTCTCCACGTCTTACTGTGCCTGTGCGGATGTCTGCCTCTGCCTTCTCCTTCTCTACAGTGGCCTTCTTGGACTCTGGATCTGCAGGAAATTTTATTTTGGCCTCTCTCGTCAACAGGTTCAACATCCCAGTGACCAGTCTCGCCAGACCCCTCTACATCAATTGTGTAAATAATGAAAGATTGGACTGTGCCATACGTTACCGCACGGAGCCCCTTCTTATGAGTATCGGATCTCATCATGAGAGGATTGAACTTTTGGTCCTCCCCAATTGCACCTCGGAGATTCTCCTTGGACTTCCCTGGCTTCAACTTCATTCCCCAACCCTGGATTGGTCCACTGGGGAGATCAAGAGTTGGGGGTCCTCTTGTTCCAAGAACTGTCTAAAACCGGTTCCCAGTAACCCTTGCCGTAACTCTGTGGTTCCTCCAGTAACCGGTCTCCCTAAGGCCTATATGGACTTCGCGGATGTTTTCTGCAAAAAACAAGCTGAGACTCTACCTCCTCACAGGCCTTATGATTGCCCTATCGACCTCCTCCCGGGTACTACTCCACCCCGGGGCAGAATTTATCCTCTCTCTGCCCCAGAGACTCTTGCCATGTCCGAATACGTCCAGGAGAATCTAAAAAAGGGCTTTATCCGTAAATCCTCCTCTCCTGCCGGAGCCGGATTTTTCTTTGTGTCCAAAAAAGATGGCTCCCTACGTCCTTGCATTGACTACCGCGGTCTTAATAAAATCACGGTTAAGAACCGCTACCCCTTACCCCTCATCTCTGAACTCTTTGATCGCCTCCAAGGTGCCCACATCTTCACTAAATTGGACTTAAGAGGCGCCTATAACCTCATCCGCATCAGAGAGGGGGACGAGTGGAAAACGGCATTTAACACCAGAGATGGACACTTTGAGTATCTGGTCATGCCCTTTGGACTGTGCAATGCCCCTGCCGTCTTCCAAGACTTTGTCAATGAAATTTTTCGTGATCTGTTATACTCCTGTGTTGTGGTATATCTGGACGATATCCTAATTTTTTCTGCCAATCTAGAAGAACACCGCCAGCATGTCCGTATGGTTCTTCAGAGACTTCGTGACAACCAACTCTATGCCAAAATTGAGAAATGTCTGTTTGAATGCCAATCTCTTCCTTTTCTAGGATATTTGGTCTCTGGCCAGGGACTACAGATGGATCCAGACAAACTCTCTGCCGTCTTAAATTGGCCACGCCCCTCCGGACTCCGTGCTATCCAACGCTTTTTGGGGTTCGCCAATTATTACAGGCAATTTATTCCACATTTTTCTACCATTGTGGCTCCTATCGTGGCTTTAACCAAGAAAAATGCTGATCCCAAGTCTTGGCCTCCTCAAGCAGAGGACTCCTTTAAACGACTCAAGTCTGCCTTTTCTTCGGCTCCCGTGCTCTCCAGACCTGACCCTTCCAAACCCTTCCTATTGGAGGTTGATGCCTCCTCAGTAGGAGCTGGAGCTGTTCTTCTACAAAAAAATTCTTCCGGGCATGCTGTCACTTGTGGTTTTTTCTCTAGGACCTTCTCTCCAGCGGAGAGGAACTACTCCATCGGGGATCGAGAGCTTCTAGCCATTAAATTAGCACTTGAGGAATGGAGGCATCTGCTGGAGGGATCAAGATTTCCTGTTATTATCTACACCGACCACAAGAACCTCTCCTACCTCCAGTCGGCCCAACGGCTGAATCCTCGCCAGGCCCGGTGGTCTCTGTTCTTTGCCCGATTTAATTTTGAGATTCACTTTCGTCCTGCCGATAAGAACATTAGGGCCGATGCTCTCTCTCGTTCCTCGGATGCCTCAGAAGTTGATCTCCCTCCGCAACACATCATTCCACCTGACTGCCTGATCTCCACTTCTCCTGCCTCCATCAGGCAGACTCCTCCAGGAAAGACCTTTGTTTCTCCACGCCAACGCCTCGGAATCCTCAAATGGGGTCACTCCTCCCATCTCGCAGGTCATGCGGGCATCAAGAAATCTGTGCAACTCATCTCCCGCTTCTATTGGTGGCCGACTCTGGAGACGGATGTTGGGGACTTTGTGCGAGCCTGCACTATCTGTGCCCGGGATAAGACTCCTCGCCAGAAGCCCGCTGGTTTTCTTCATCCTCTGCCTGTCCCCGAACAGCCTTGGTCTCTGATTGGTATGGATTTTATTACTGATTTACCCCCTTCCCGTGGCAACACCGTTATTTGGGTGGTCGTTGATCGATTCTCCAAAATGGCACATTTCATCCCTCTTCCTGGTATTCCTTCTGCGCCTCAGTTGGCTAAACAATTTTTTGTACACATTTTTCGTCTTCACGGGTTGCCTACGCAGATTGTCTCGGATAGAGGGGTCCAATTCGTGTCTAAATTCTGGAGAGCTCTCTGTAAACAACTCAAGATTAAATTAAATTTTTCCTCTGCATATCATCCCCAGTCCAATGGACAAGTAGAAAGAATTAACCAGATCCTGGGTGATTATTTGCGACATTTTGTTTCCTCCCGCCAGGATGACTGGGCAGATCTCCTTCCATGGGCCGAATTCTCGTATAACTTCAGGGTCTCTGAATCTTCCTCCAAATCCCCATTTTTCGTGGTGTACGGCCGTCACCCTCTTCCCCCCCTCCCTACCCCCTTGCCCTCTGGTCTGCCCGCTGTGGATGAAATTTCTCGTGACCTTTCCATTATATGGAGAGAGACCCAAAATTCTCTCTTACAGGCTTCTTCACGCATGAAGAGATTCGCGGATAAGAAAAGAAGAGCTCCCCCCGTTTTTTCCCCTGGAGACAAGGTATGGCTCTCCGCTAAATATGTCCGCTTCCGTGTCCCTAGCTACAAGTTGGGACCACGCTATCTTGGTCCTTTCAAAATTTTGTCTCAAATTAATCCTGTCTCTTATAAACTTCTTCTTCCTCCTTCTCTTCGTATCCCTAATGCCTTTCACGTCTCTCTTCTCAAACCACTCATCCTCAACCGTTTTTCTCCCAAATCTGTTCCTCCCACTCCTGTTTCCGGCTCCTCGGACGTCTTCTCGGTCAAGGAGATTTTGGCTGCCAAAAAGGTCAGAGGAAAAAATTTTTTTTTAGTAGACTGGGAGGGTTGTGGTCCTGAAGAGAGATCCTGGGAACCTGAGGACAACATCCTTGACAAAAGTCTGCTCCTCAGGTTCTCAGGCTCCAAGAAGAGGGGGAGACCCAAGGGGGGGGGTACTGTTACGCCGAGCGCTCCGGGTTCCCGCTCCTCCCCGGAGCGCTCGCTTCTCCCCCTCCGCTGCAGCGCTCCGGTCACGTCCTCTGACCCGGGGCGCTGCGATCCTGCTGTCAGCCGGGATGCGATTCGCGATGCGGGTAGCGCCCGCTCGCGATGCGCACCCCGGCTCCCCTACCTGACTCGCTCCCCGTCTGTTCTGTCCCGGCGCGCGCGGCCCCGCTCCCTAGGGCGCGCGCGCGCCGGGTCTCTGCGATTTAAAGGGCCACTGCGCCGCTGATTGGCGCAGTGGTTCCAATTAGGGTTATCACCTGTGCACTTCCCTTTATTA
The DNA here is from genome assembly GCF_029499605.1 of Hyla sarda. Lineage (NCBI taxonomy): Eukaryota > Metazoa > Chordata > Amphibia > Anura > Hylidae > Hyla > Hyla sarda. The sequence goes on from NC_079192.1 coordinate 114,059,116, forward strand.
CCTCACTTCCCTTGCACTCCCTTGCCGGATCTTGTTGCCTTAGTGCCAGTGAAAGCGTTCCTTGTGTGTCCCTTGCCAGTGTTTCCAGACCTTCTGCCGTTGCCCCTGACTACGATCCTTGCTGCCTGCCCCGACCTTCTGCTACGTCCGACCTTGCTTCTGCCTACTCCCTTGTACCGCGCCTATCTTCAGCAGCCAGAGAGGTGAGCCGTTGCTAGTGGATACGACCTGGTCACTACCGCCGCAGCAAGACCATCCCGCTTTGCGGCGGGCTCTGGTGAAAACCAGTAGTGGCTTAGAACCGGTCCACTAGCACGGTCCACGCCAATCCCTCTCTGGCACAGAGGGTCCACTACCTGCCAGCCGGCATCGTGACAGGCACAGACCTTTTGCCCCTTCTTTTCAGTTTTACAATCATAATAATTAGAGGTGGCTTCCCACATGAAAATAGAGAGTAATTAGATGCGAGCCCTATACCAAGTACTGAAAAATTGCCTCTGTTGCTTGACATTTAGCATAGACCACACACACTCAGAGCAGGGACATGAATCCTATTATGCTACATAATTTGACCTTCACAAAAATACATTCAAAGTCTTCAGTGGGATTTTAAATGATTCGGCAGCCACATGTCACATACGTTCCCAAAAGAAATAACGCAGTGAAATATTGACTCTCTCTGTAAATTTTACACTTTCACTTCTCAAAATGTATCCCCTAAATCACACTGATCTCTTCTAACCCATCACTTGCAAGCACAACTGTTTGTGACTGTTGGGTTTAACACAAGAACATCTTTATGTTTATGACAAGTTTGCATTTTTGAAAAATGTAGGTCTTTTTGAAGGTCATAAAATAGAAACAGAAATATTCAAACATGGATTAAATAAGTCTTTGGAAGGATTGTTTGTTTAGATATTCAAATAAAGTTAGGATAAGATCAATGGTTCTTAAACAAGTTTTGGTCATTAGTATTTGTATATACTGTTTAGTGAGGGATATCTGGTTTAGAAAATTAAATATTACACATTATTAAGGGATTTTAATAATTTAGAAAGAGCATTTTCACTCCGGAGCACCTGGCATAGATCAATGATTTAAACAAGAATGATGTAATGCCTAACGACTATGCTAGACATACCGCGATCCACCATTAGAATCCCAGACATAGATACCCTTATAGATTGGCTACTGTAAATCTTTTGATCAGCTACACACCCATGAAGCATTGTTTTGCAAATTGCAGCCTTAAGCAGGCCCTTTTACCTAAAATGTTGCTACACATGTTTATATGCACATCCTTGCATGTTGTAAATTTGGTTAAAAAATACTAAAGCACTAGGTAAACTCACTAATAGTGTGCCAATTTATTTTGACTGTTATGCTATATTGCTGTGGAGCTGCACTACATAGTCTGGCAACCACTTAATAAAATACAGGAGATGTGCTGTCCATTGAGTATATATCATTTACATAAAAATCATTGGCTGCCATCACATGACAAACACAGTATATATATATATATATATACCCTATTAAGGTTGATTACCGGCCAGATATTGTCCTGTGTAATAAGCCTAGCCATCAGCCGATGCATACACAAACACACCTTTGTGTTGAAAGCAGGTCTAAAAACCCTTGTTCAATGGTCGCACATCACCCTTTATAATTGGAGATGTGTGGCCAGCAATGTTGTAAGGAAAGGGTTGCATGAGCCATCCAATGAATGTTCATGCAGTCTCACCAACATAACAATAGCCATGTAATAGGCTTTAAATATGAACACAAATCTACTGTGGTAATCTCACAGCATACAGCATGGAATTCCTCAACCCAGATCTAATTTCTAGACACACCAACAAGTGTGGGCTCTCTGAGTTACCTTACTGGTTTACAGGGTTGAACTAGGGAGTGGAGTCTAAACATCATCTATATTTTCACCTTTTATCTGGATCTAGAATGCCGAATCAGGGCTGCTAGAAGATACTAGGCCACTTCATCAAGAGTGGTCCAAGTATAGGCAATAGTAGCCAGGTAGGACTAAAATCTCCTATGCTAGGCATTGGGGATGCTGACAAAAGTAAGACTGGTGGTTAGAGCAGAAGATACCAGCACAGTCAGTAGCAAAAAGCTTCTCCAGTAGATGTCGCTGGTCGGCAGCAGGAGATTCATTTGGGGGTTAAGCAGCCAGAAGGTGTAGCTGTAGCAGAGCTGAATATGAATTGCTGGCTGGGTCATGTAAAGGAGAATCAATAAGTTACACACTGGTAAAGCAGAGGCAACATCAGGCGGACAGACACAGGTCAGATACTTAATGTCAAGTACACATAGAATTGCTAGGGCAGAAGCACAATATTGCTCAGGCACAGGCGACTGGGTGGGACAGCCTTAACCTGTCATATTACAGACATAAATAATGCTTATAACTGTAACTCACTAGGCCATGCAAATTCTTTACATGTATTTTTATGTGTCTAGCTTCTGTATTTGGCTCACGAATCCCTCTGCTCTGCTGCTCAATCATTATGACATCCACTGATCGGAAAGGGGCATGACCAAGGCAAGCACTGTAATCCAATCACTGTAGGCTGCAGACAGGAGTTTGATAGACAAGACAGGAGTAAGCACAGAGGATGTTTAGTCCCGCCCTCACTTGCTGGACTTTGTCCCAGCCTTTGCTTCAGCTTAAACAAACATAATGCTGCAGCTGGACATGATTATGTTCCTGTAAGTAGCAGCCAGTGGACGGCGTGTTGCCCCTGGCGGGCAGACCAGAAACTGGAGCCATGGAGAAAGCAGCAGGGGAACGGACAAAGGAGGATGCTCGTAGCAGACAGTGGGAAGGTGGAGTAGAGAATATGGTTTAGGACATTATGCACATTGGCGGGTGCCAACCACATGAGTTACAAATGTTTAGTCTATGTTTAGACCAAATATTAGTTGGCTTACTTTAAACCAGATTTATGTGCCAACATTTTGGGGCACATGTTTGGCAAATCTGGGACTCAGTTATGAGCAAGTCTAGAATCTCTGGAGTGTTTACTAGAGATATCTGTGGATGCATGTGTTTTTTTGTCATCAAGCTTTCCAGAAAATAAAAGTCCCCATGGTACTTCCTTATTGCTCAGATTTTAAATCACAGCATACAGATGTTTGTGTTAAAAAGTGGACCTTCACTTTGCTGTTTAATGCTATAATGAACTCTGTACATTATGCATAACTGTAGAGATAGAAGGAAGTTTTGATACATTTTAGGATGAGATTTGCCAAATTCAATAAAGATGCAGCTAATAACCTCTCCTCAAAATGTATGCTTCTCTAAATGTACATAAATAAAGTACTTTTTTTTTTTTTTTTTTCAATTATGAGTTACATTATGTGGCCTTGCAATGAACTGTACATAAAATACCCATGGGGACAGTACATTCTAAAAGCTATGACCATTTTCTTGATAAGCCAATTATATAAATTATTCTCAATGTATTCTACACTGGGATTTCAAAGTCCAGATTTTTTGTTTAGTCTTTTAAGGAAAAAAAAGTGAAGTTTCTCTGAAGTTTTTGAGATTTTGTGTTCACATTAACTGACTTAATGACTTGGGATGTCTTGGCTGTACTTAGAGCATTAGGGAGAGTCTCCGTAATCCATAAACTGCTTTAGGAAATGCTTCACAATTAAGCTTCAGAGGAAGTTAAATTTTAGCATAACTAAATACTTCATCTGCAGTGGTAGAAATTCCCTTAGCCGCCACTGACCTAATTTATAATGGAAATTTGTCAGGAAAGCAGTTTTGCTTTCCAAATAACGGGGAAAAAAAAAAAGTAAATACAAAGCATCACCACTGTGACCTCTTTTCACTAATCTGGATTTCTGTATGGTAGAGATTTACATTTTGAAACTGTGGATTTTAGAACCAAATTATTTCAGTATAGTTTTATAAATAAATGTAAAATTGTGCATTTATCTTGTTTCTCCAGTGCCATCACACTCTTAAAGGAAACCTGTCACTAGTTTTATGCTGCATGTGGTTTCCCAAAAACACTGACTGGCTTCACGAGATTCTATAATTCACTCTGAACAACTGTGTTCTTTCAGTAAGTCATCAAGGTGGTCCCTGGTCCCTTGAGTCATCATGGTGGTACCTGACTATATGCCAATAGGTCTGTAAAAGAGTCTGCCAGTGTTTTATGCTGCCTCTTTCTCAGGCAGCATTTCATTTAAAATGGTTTTATATGAATTTAAAAGAGTTTTCCACATTAGAAATTTCATATCTCAAACAAGTGTCAAGATGATCGCTATACAGGAACTCCTTATAACTGTTGGCATGCTTCTCCTTTTTTGGGCACTATTCTCCCACTCTCTGTGCCACTCCCCATTCATTACAATATCTATGTAACTTGTTACCTCATTGGTAGTCAGTGCATATGACCACTAGTCATGATGTCAGTTTGTAGTTATACTCCCCTGGTTGGCTCATTTCTTTTTCCACATTACTATCCAGTCTGGTTTTCCATATCCCAACCCTACATGTATATGTGGAGCTGGGACTGGGACACATACCTCTGTTCCTACAGGGGACAATATATCTTGCTATTGGGGCCCTTAGCTATCTATCAAATACAGGAAGACCTATTCAAAAGGGTAGATGCAGCAATAGGTGATCCGACTGCTGGGTCCCCCACCAATGTCCTTGGTTCAGGTGCCAAGGTAATAATGTAGGTTGAAAGTGCTATTGGTTACACAGGTTAACACTAAGTCCCAGCATAGTAATGGACACCATCTACTAGACGGTTTCCACTACTTAGACAAAAATGAATAAGAAAAAAAGACAATCCAGGTTTAAAACAAAAATAAGGTTTATTGAAATAAAAACTCCCTGAGGACCCTTTCATTAGGTTAAAAGGAACAGCATACTTTTGAACAGACAGTCTGGGTCTTCTTGCTGTAAGACAAAAAAATGTGGTGATTGGTAATTGTCCAACTGTTAGGACCATCACCTAAACATGATGTGAGTTATACATCATTCACTTGCCTGTGGCTCACCAACTGCTGCAAAACTACAAGTCTCGTCATGTCCAGATACCCTAAAACTTGATAGGAGAAGTAGTTTTGCATCTGCTGGAGAATGACAGGTTGGAGAACAGTGTTGCAGCAGTCTTCCCCAGCTTGTGGCTCTCCAGCTGTAAAAAAAAAAAAACCTACTCAGCCAAGATGGCACGAAATAAAGCACTCACCACTGTACGTACGGGGAGGGGCGGCACTGGCAAAGAAGCAGTGATGTTACCTCCCCTGAATTGACCTAACTACTTCCCTGCTGGAATAATTGACAATTTGGTGAGATCACATGACAGTATGGGAATGATGCAATTAGCAGCAAAACTGTGCTAAAGGTGGAAGGGCGGTGTGATGCAAAGGTTGAAACAGTATACCGACACTTGAAAGGAGAACCCTTAAGGAAGTCATCTGGAGAATACTTGTTTCAGATGAGTAGTTATTCTTCAAAACTGATCTGTCATCGTATCACAGTAGATGGGATGAGCCATCAATATTATAGCTCCTTCCATTGAAGGGATTGAGTGTTTTTCCGTTTTTGCACTTTAGTTTTTTCCTCCTTACCTTTTAAAAATCATAACCCTTAAAATTTTGGACCTAAAAATCTATATGATGGCTTCTTTTTTGAGCCACCAATTCTACTTTGTAATGACATGAGTCATTTTACCAGAAAATATACAGTGAAACCCCAATAAATCATTGTGCGACAAAATTGAAGAAAAAATGCCAGTTTGTAAATTTTTGGGGCTTCCGTTTCTATGCAGTTAATTTTTCGGTAAAAATGACACCTTCTCTTTATTCTGTAGGTCTAAACGATTCAAATGATACCCTACTTATACAGGTTTGTTTTGTCGTACTTCTGAAAAAAATCATAACTACATGCACAAAAATGTATACATTTAAATTGTTATTTTCTGACCCCTATAACTTTTTAACTTTTCCGCGTAGGGGCGGTATTTATATTTATATATTTATATTTTGTGACGTGATCTGAAGTTTTTATAAAGTACCATTTTTGTTTTGATCTGACTTTTTGATTGCTTTTTATACATTTTGATGGTATAAAAAGTGACCAAAAACACTATTTTGGACTTTTGCATTTTATTTTGCATATACGCCATTGTGTGGTTTAATTAACAATATATTTTTTATAGTTTGGACATTTATGCATGCGGCAATACCACATATGTTTATTTTTATTTACACAGTTTTTTTTTTTTTTAATGGGAAAAGGGGAGATTCACACTTTTATTAGGGGTAGGGTTAAATCATCTTTATTAACTTATTTATTACTTTTTTTTTTTTTTTGTTATAGCCCCCATAGGGGACTATTACATGCATTACACTGATCTCTTACACTGATCAATGCTGTGCCTCGGACGCCGAGGAGCCAGGTAAGGGACCCTTACACTGCGGTGGTCCCGATCAGCCCGACTGAGCTGCCGGGAAGCTCTTAGTTTAATTTTAGATGCGGCGGTCAACTTTGATTGCCGCATCTAAAGAGTTAATGTTGGACATCTGCCTAAATGGCGATGTCCAGCATTAGCCATTGGTCCTGGCTGCTGATAGCAGCCAGGACCGTGAAGGTATGATGCTCCTGAGCTCGCTTTATAACCCTGCTTTATAGTTCCTGATACATAAGACCCCCCTCCCCAGAGTCTGACCCCCACGGATCAGTTGCTCATTCCCTATCCTGTGGATTATTGTTGGTAGAAAAACACATTTAAAATCAGTAGCTCTACAAAAAGTTTCAGTCTCAAAGTCAAAGTTAAAAAAGTACTATAACAGAGCTGTTGGAATATGCAGCATATTAAAAACACAAATGCATAAAAAAAAATATATATATATATTAAAATAAAAACAAACTACAAAGCCATGATAAGTAAATGTGAATGTTTTTTTTTCAGATATGTTTTTGGGTATGATTTTTTTTTGGGCCATTGATTCCATAGGCTGCTCTGCAGGACAGCAAAATGACAGAGGGAAAGTTAAAAAAAGAAACCGCCAAATGCCAAAACAAAACAAGAATAACCCAATAAGGAAATAAGAAACAAGTGTATATGAAGACCTTAACAGCAGCCAGTAGGCCAGTAGCCAGTAGGCTACTGATGGAAGCTCTGGAGACTCAAGGTGTATTCCAGGTGTCCATCTGTTTATTTAAGCCTTAGGCTATGTTCACATCTGCATTACAAAGCTTCATTAGGGGCTGCAGGGGTTGTGATACCGGACACCAATTAATATGAACAGATTCCATTTACTATGAATGGGGTTTCTCTGGGTTTTGTGAAATGCCAGTTACTTTGCATTATTTTAGTGGACGAAAATAAATCTAAACTAAAGTCCCTTCATTTTAGCAGAATCGGCAAATAGAACACCTAGCGCTAATGTGAACCTTGCCTTAGCTGGCGATTAAGTTCAATTCATTGACACTATACTAAATTATTGCCTATCACATTTTGAAGAACTTTTAAGCTTACATTCTTACTATTTGGAGACTTTTTTGTAACTCAAGATTTAATTCATGTTATACTGTATCTATGTATATTATTACTTGTTTTACTTGTTGTTACTCCATTTTGATATTGACCATTTGTTCTGTTTTCTTCAAAAATCATAGTTTGGTACTTTGAATAGTTGTTCTCAAACTACTACAATAGCTGTAGGAACATGAAGAAGTGTACAGGACAGATGGAATGACCTTTTCTGTGCAGTGTGTGGCAAAATGATACCCAGCTGATCTCATTCTTATTTCAATTTACTGTTCTCTTGATCACTACCTCAACCCCATACTCAAAAGTTGCTCCCTACAGACTCACATATGAAAAGTAAAATGTCTTGTTGTGATTTCTTTTTTCTTGCAATTACTGACAACGCATATACACCATACAATTTTTTTCCATGGCCAGAACATTGTGCAGTGGCAATATCCATTCATATGACAGATTATGCTACTACTAAACCAAAAAAGTCTTTCACAGGACTGGCCATCAATAAAATAAATTGTGGAAAACCTTTTTAATCAGAACATAAAGGAAAGACCCATCCTGTCCTACCTTGTTTTCCTAGACGATATCTGCTTTTGTGTATACTGCTTCATGGAAATAACTTTAATGTGTCAATTCTGATATACCAGATAAGCATTCTATTGAGGCATTTGGTTTCCATTTGAAATAAATATGGCCACCTACAAATTCATCACCCTCAAGTGACTAACAGACAATTATAAAATATATGTATTAAAAGAATAGCTGTATGACCTATTTTCCTTTGACAAATTAAAACTGGATATTGATACATTGTTTTTTTCTTGTTTTTTTTTTTTCTTGTAGATTTTTTTATTCTATTTCCTGTACGTAAAAGTGTTTATAAATATACTTTACAGTAACCACATGGACAATTAGAAAAAATATCATGCTGACTCATTATTAAAGTTTTCTAGAGAGGCTCTGTGACCTGTATAATGTAGGAGTTATCTTCTATTGTTATTTTGCCTCTGATGATAAAGAAAAGACAACTGTAACACTCACGTTTCAGAAGACAGAAACTCCGGTGTATGTGGATCCCCTGGACCTGTGTGGCAGATGACTCGGACCGTAGCAGGGAGTGGAGTCTAAGGTGCCACTGGTTTTCACTAGAGCCCACCGCAAAGCAGGATGGACTTGCTGTGGCAGGCGGCACCCAGGCACGACTCGACCGCACAGGTGGCTGAGGAGATGCAAGGCACAGGAGGGATAAGGCAGCTTGTAGTCAGGATAGCAGAAGGTCAAGGCAAGAGGCACAGTAGCATAGTCAGGATGTAGAAGGAGGTCAATAGGCAGGCAGCAGAGGAGCAAGGTCAATTCACAGAGCAAAGGATCAGATACACGGCGAGGCAACTCTCAGGAATGCTTTCTCTCAGGCACAAGGCAAAAAAGATCCGTCAGGAAAGTGGGGAGGGTGGAAGAATTTATCAATGAGCCACAGGTGAATTACACTAATGAGCGCACTGACCCTTTAAATCTTAAAGCTCCGGCGCGAGCGTGCCCTAGGGGACGGGTACACACGTGCCGGAGCAGAGAGGCAGGGGCAGGAGAAGCAACAGGTAAGTGACGGACTGGGGATTGCATGCGGGCGCCTCCCGCGATGCAAGTCCCAGCCCCGCCGGCAGCAGCAGGTAACAGGACCATGCGCTCATGGCCAGCGTGTGCGGCCGGAGCGTATAATGTAAGAACTACTAAGTGACCTCAGTAGAATAGTGTGGACACATTAATAGCCTCAGTGGTCAGAGTGAAAACTGTACTATTTCTGGACTATTTTAAAATATAGGTAGCAAAATGAAAAATTAAAAAACGGATATGTTAAAAAAAATAGGTTTAACATGAAAAATGTATTTAACAAAAATAGGAACTTTTCTTAGGAAACTTGCCCTTTAATTCTAAAGTTTTATATATATTTATAAAAAAAACTAAAATTGAAGACTGTTAGGATTTTTTACAAAAAAAAATCATAATGTTCATATTGTTTTTTCTATAGAATTCCATTCCAGTTCCTCATTTCCAAGTAAGCCAGAGAGCAATAATGTTATTTTCCATTGTAACTAAAATGTGTTCTGTATAGTAATGTACTGCACTATGCAAAATGTATGCAGCTCATAGTTTTATTTCAGCATTGTTTATTCCAAGGGTTGCCTGAAAAACTGGAGGCAAGAGAACATTTTGCAGCTTAAAAATTCAGAATGCTTCATACTATTTTGCTGCTTATTCATAATGTCAGAGGAAGATTGGACTATTTTCTATTTTTTTACATTTTATTTATATATAAATAAATATCTGTCGATATTCATCTTATTTTGCTGTGACTGTTGTTACAATGCACAGCGAGCGGTGATGTTCTATAAACATTGAGATCTCTGCATCCCTTTACACTTTATGACTTATAGTGCCCAAGGCTCCATTATCACATCAGCCATCAGTCACAAGTTATGATGGGTCCTGTCTCGACATTTAACTGTAATGGACAGGAGATTTTAAAATAAGTTTATCCTCCCAGCTGTGGCCTTAAATTTTCTTCATAACTATTTACTTTATGTCTCTCTGCATCTTCTGTTATTTATCCTCCTATGGATGTGTTTTGCGGATGGCAGCAAGATAGGCTATTTATGTGAAATATATCTGTAGTCTGTAGTGGCTGAAATTTTCATCTATGTATTAATATGTGTATAAACCTCTGTAAATGATATGTGTGCAAATTATTAGTAATAATGTAAGGCAATATTTAAGCCTCATTCACATGCAGCGATATTCGTTACTACAGAGCCATAGTCAATCCAGACTACCCAACTATTAGAATTTTGTACTATAGGATTTTTTTTTTACTACAGAACCATAACATTTTGTGTGCTGCAACATGGTGCTCTGTATGATGTTATATTACAAAGTTTTTTGTGAAGTATGACTCTTTAACATGAGGTCAAACTGTAGATGATGGTAGATCCAAACAGGAAAGTTTACTTAAAGGGGTACTCCGCTGTTCCGAATGCTTAGAGTTGGCGCCTGGAGCTTCTGACATCATAGCCCCACCCCCTCATGCCATCACACCCCGCCCCCTTAATGCAAGTCTATGGGAGGGGGCGTGTTGGCTGTCACGCCCCCTCCCATAGACTTGCATTGAGGGGGTGGGGTGTGACATCATGAGGGGGTGGTGCTATGATGTCACAAGCTCCTGGCGCCAGCTCTAAGCATTCGGAAAAAAATTCCAAACGCTGAGCAGCGGAGTACCCCTTTAACCTTCTAACTTAGAAATTTCACTCTTGGTGGTTGTTATCTCAACAAAAATTTGCAATTTACTAGTTACTTTCACACTAGATAGCACTTAAAGCTAGCATTAAAAATAGCGGGGCTATTCATGAAAAGTGAAGTAGGTAAATGTTTTTTTACTCCATTAATTAATGCGGTGGAAACAGTGTTCCTGCTCCAAATTTATTACATGGCACAGGGCATGTTATGAATATGGTTCTGGTCACATTTCTTACTTCAGGACTCCACTTTGTATGTTGTATGTCACCCTTGTGACAAATGTGCTACTTTTTCATAACACTGTCAGTTTGTAAACCAAGTTGAGACCGGTGTAGATTTGCGCCTAAGCAACAATCTAAAAAGTAGCACGTAAATCCCTGACCACTGCAAAAACACAACACAAAACATGTCTACCATGGCAAAAAAGCAAGAACACAAGTAAATGAAAAGTCGCAAAAAAGTTGCAAAAAATGCACTGCGCCAAAAGATTGCACCAAATATACCCAACAATAACAGAGTAAAATGCTTCATCAATACCCCCTGCATATTTACATTACAGATAACTCAGAAGAGAGTAGTCTTATGAGAAGTCTTAGGATCCTGTTCACTTCACAAGAGCTCCCAATATCGTCAGTGTTACTTCACATTAGAAGACTGCCTGATGTGTGGTTAGAACTTCCTTCTATAAGATTCTGACCTCAAGAGCACTGACTTAGATGAAGCTTTCTGCTAAGCTAGTGCCCAGTGGCGGTCTCTCCTTACTTGGGCCACAAAGTTCCTCTAAATCCTATCTCCAGTTCTCCTCCCCCCAATAGCTAGAGGATAGTTTTGCTAACTTTGCTATCCCTTACACTGTTTGCCTACTGTTTTAGGACTTTACTGTTTAATGACTTTCCTAGTCTGATTAGCCAACCAGGCTCTATAATCTAGTTGAAATTTACAGTCCTGACTTTCCAAGCCACTTTGTAGGTCGGCAAGTAAAACATTTCCAATGCCCACCAGATTCCTCCTCAGCTCCCTAAATGGATCCAACTACAGCCGCCCCAAATTTCAGCTCTTAGCTGCTCGCCCTCTTCAGATTATCCATACTTCCAACCATACTTCATTTTGTGCTAGGCAGGAAAGAGTTTCTTTGCTATCCTACCGGTTTTTATGACTACCCTGTGTTGAATACAACCATTTGTTTTCCACAATAATAAAACACACATTATCATATGCAAGACACTATGCACTGGATGTTGTAACTCACATTAAATGTTTCTTTGGTTACAGTGGAAATAATACACAAGCAAGCTGTATAAAATAACTGTACTCATAATCCAAAAACAAATTGAAGAGGTTTTTTTTTTTACTTATTTACTGGTGTTTGTGGTTGTGAGGTAACACACTTTATATCACTTTCTGTGTTTTTATTACTTAATAACAGTTTCATTTAATTAAAATAATATTGCAGACTTCAACTAAAAGAAGACTTGGCGAGTAAAAAAAAAATATTTTCATTAAATTGAAGCAGACAAAACCATTTCTAGCCTGTTGCTTTATATTTAATATCAGCAATATGTTTCTTTTCTTCACCCTTGACTGCAGTTCACAATGGCTTAGTGTGATAACAAAAAGAGTAAATAAAATAGTAGTCACCAACGTTTTATTGTCTTCGAGAAAAGAACTGTTAAAGGGCTTTTCCATGCATATCTAAAAATAAAACAGAAATTGTAAGATTTTCATATGTCTTTTGCCTGATTTTGTCTATGTCACTGCAGTGTCGCAGTTTACTAAGATGGTTAGGGACAAGGAAAGGAATTTGTTAAGGCTTAAACGATTACTCCACTGGAATTTTTTTTTTTTTTTTTTTAATCAACTGGTGCCAGAAAGTTGAACAGATTTGTAAATTACTTCCATTAAAAAACCTTAATCCTTCAAGTACTTATCAGCTGCTGCATGATCCATTGGCATTTCTTTTACTTTTGAATTCGGGTAGAAAAACAGACATGGTGCACATCTACAATCTTGTATAATGATCTGATTGCTTCTCAGCATAATATCAAAAACTAACAGGTTGTTAGTATACATTTTTGATCAAAAAGTACAAGCCCACTCGCCACGTCAAGGCCACCTATCCAGAGTGGGTCCCTAACGTCCCTAGCATAAAATGGTGCAGCACTGGGCGGCGACCACCACCGCCGCGACGCCAATGCCCACAAGATTGTAGATGTGCACCATGTCTGTTTTTCTACCCGAATTCACACTGTAATTTCTATCCCCTCCTTTTTCTTTGTTTTAACATGTGCTGCACTCTTCCCCACCCCCTCAGCCCAACCCTATATAATCAGTAGTTAGCTGCACATGGGCCATTTCTTTCCTAGCTGCCTCCCAGTCTGAATGGGAGAGTATGGTAAGTGAGCTATTACATCCCTGTTCACACTGGTGTGGTGCTGTGCGGTGTCCGTTGCTGCCGCGTCTGCGGGGGGGGGGGGTGCGGCCCATAGACTGGTTTGAATGGCATTGGGGCTGCTCTGCCAGTGGGTTGTTCCCCCCTGTGGGCATTGGTGTCGCGGCGGTGGTGATCGCCGCCCGGTGCTGCACCATTTTATGCTAGGGACGTTAGGGACCCACTCTGGATAGGTGGCCTTGACGTGGCGAGTGGGCTTGTACTTTTTGCTCAAAAATGTATACTAACAACCTGTTAGTTTTTGATATTATGCTGAGAAGCAATCAGATCATTATACAAGATTGTAGATGTGCACCATGTCTGTTTTTCTACCCGAAGTCACACTGTGATTTCTATCCCCTCCTTTTTCTTTGTTTTAACATGTGCTGCACTCTTCCCCACCCCCTCAGCCCAACCCTATATAAGCAGTAGTTAGCTGCACATGGGCCATTTCTTTCCTAGCTGCCTCCCAGTCTGACTGGGAGAGTATGGTAAGTGAGCTATTACATCCCTGTTCACACTGGTGTGGTGCTGTGCGGTGTCCGTTGCTGCCGTGGCGCCGTGTCTGCGGGAGGGTGCGGCCCATAGACTGGCTTGAGTGGCATTGGGGCTGCTCTGCCAGTGGGTCGTTCCCCCCCCTGTGGGCATTGGCGTCGCGGCGGTGGTGATCGCCGCCCGGTGCTGCGCCATTTTATGCTAGGGACGTTAGGGACCCACTCTGGATAGGTGGCCTTGACGTGGCGAGTGGGCTTGTACTTTTTGAACAAAAATGTATACTAACAACCTGTTAGTTTTTGATATTATGCTGAGAAGCAATCAGATCATTATACAAGATTGTAGATGTGCACCATGTCTGTTTTTCTACCCAAATTCATTTCTTTTATTTTTGAATTTCCTTTCTGTCTGACCACAGTGCTCCCTGCTGACACCTCTGTCCATTTTAGGAACTGTCCAGAGCAGGAGCATATCCCCATAGAAAACCTACCCTGCTCTGGACAGTTCCTGACATGAACAAAAGTGTCAGAAGAGAGCACTGTGGTTAGACAGAAAGGAAATTCAAAAAGAAAAGAACTTCCTGTGGATCATACAGCAGCTCATAAGTACTGGAAGTATTAGGATTTTTTAAATAGAAGTCATTTACAAATATGTTTAACTTTCTGGCACCAGTTGATTTAAAAAAAAAATTAAAAAAAAAGTTTTCCCGTGAAGTACCCCTTTAATTGCCAGTTTTCTGGGAAAAAGGGGTCAAGCCACAAGCCTCAGTTTGCTCAGAAATATGTGACTTTTCAGTTATTTTTTTTATCACTTTTGCACCTCCTCTGTCCAAGGGGGGTGGCTTTTAAATAAAAGGGGTGTGGTTTAGGGTATCCTGAAGCTGTTTTCTGCATACACTTATTAAAGGAAAACTGTCACTTGTTTTCTGTCGCACTATCCACAGGTACTGGTGGATAGTTCAGGAGACACTGATTAAAATGAGCCCTACCTTGTCCGGATCTGCGCTGCCGTTCTCCCACAATTTTAGTTTTATTATCTGTTGAAATCTTCCTGTAACTGGCACGGGCGGGGCTTAGGCGATTAACTGGCACTGACATCAGCGCTGCTTATGAATATTCATCCCCCCTCCCTCCAGTTTTCCCTCTCTTTGCTGCTCCTAACTGGGGGGAGGGGGGATGAATATTCATAAGCGGCGCTGACGTCAGTGCCAGTTAACCCCTTAAGGACTCAGCCCATTTTGGCCTTAAGGACTCAGACAATTTAATTTTTAAGTTTTCATTTTTTCCTTCTCGCCTTCTAAAAATCATAACTCTTTCATATTTTCATCCACAGACTAGTATGAGGGCTTGTTTTTTGCGCGACCAGTTGTCCTTTGTAATGACATAACTCATTATATCATAAAATGTATGTCGCAACCAAAAAACACTATTTTTGTGGGGAAATGAAAACGAAAAACGCAATTTTGCTAATTTTGGAAGGTTTCATTTTCACGCCGTACAATTTATGGTAAAAATGACATGTGTTCTTTATTCTGAGGGTCAATACGATTAAAATGATACCCATTATTACATACTTTTATATTATTGTTGCGCTTAAAAAAAATCACAAACATTTTAACCAAATTAGTACGTTTATAATACCTTTATTTTGATGACCTATAACTTTTTTATTTTTCCGTATAAGCAGCGGTATGGGGGCTCATTTTTTGCGCCATGATCTTTAATTTTTTTTGATACCACATTTGCATATAAAAAACTTTTAATACATTTTTTATAAATTTTTTTTAAATAAAATGTATTAAAAAAGTAGGAATTTTGGACTTTTTTTTTTTTTCGTTCACGCCGTTAACCATACGGGATCATTAACATTTTATTTTAATAGTTCGGACATTTACGCACGCGGCGATACCAAATGTCTATAAAAAAAATCTTTTACGCTTTTTGGGGGTAAAATAGGAAAAAACGGACGTTTTACTTTTTTTATTGGGGGAGGGGATTTTCCACTTTTTTTTACGTTTACATTTTTTTTACATTTTTTTTACACTTGAATAGTCCCCATAGGGGACTATTCATAGCAATACCATGATTGCTAATACTGATCTGTTCTATGTATAGGACATAGAACAGATCAGTGTTTTCGGTGATCTTCTGCTCTGGTCTGCTCGATCACAGACCAGAGCAGGAGACGCCGGGAGCCGCACGGAGGAAGGAGAGGGGACCTCCGTGCGGCGTTATGAATGATTGGATCCCCGCAGCAGCGCTGCGGGCGATCCGATCATTCATTCAAATCGCGCACTGCCGCAGATGCCGGGATCTGTATTGATCCCGGCACCTGAGGGGTTAATGGCGGACGCCCGTGAGATCGCGGGCATCGGCCATTGCCAGCGGGTCCCTGGCTGCGATCAGCAGCCGGGATCAGCCACGCATGACACGGGCATCGCTCCGATGCCCGCGGTTATGCTGAGGACGTAAATGTACGTCCTGGTGCGTTAAGTACCACCGCACCAGGACGTACATTTACGTCCTGCGTCCTTAAGGGGTTAAGCGCCGAAGCCCCGCCCGTGCCAGTTACAGGAAGATTTCACCAGATAATAAAACTACAATTGCGGGAGAACTGTGGCGCAGATCAGGACAAGGTAGGGCTAATTTTAATCAGCGTCTCCTGCACTATCCACCACTACCTGTGGATAGTGCGGCAGAAAACAAGTGACAGAATTTCCTTTCTGTCTGATCACAGTGCTCTCTGCTGACACCTCTGTCCATTTTAGGAACTGTCCAGAGTAGGAGCAAATCCCTATAGCAAACCTATCCTGCTCCAGACAGCTCCTAAATTGGACAGCGGTGTCAGCAGAGAGCACTGTGGTCAGACAGAAAGGAAATTCTAAAAGAAAATAATTTCCTGTGGAGCACATAGCAGCTGATACGTACTGGAAGGATTAAGATTTTTAAATAGAAGTAATTTACAAGTATGTTTAACTTTCTGGCACCAGTTGATTTAAAAAAATAAAATAAATTCCAGGGGTGTGCCGCTTTAACTACAACATACTGCCAAATACACCAGAGTTTACACACATATTTTTGATGCAACTTCAAGTTGTCATGAAAAGACAAGTCTAAAGTTGTGACTGCAAATCTATCAAACATGAGCCAATTCATTAATTGATTGTTCTTCTACAGTCATAGGCATTTAATTTATGATCCAATTCTGGAACAGAAAATAAAATCCTATCTTTCTCTTTTTGTTTTAGCCACAGGTGTTCTCTAAATGGTGAAGATTTAAACAGACAATGGTTATCCCCAAAGAGCAATCTCCAACCAACTATTTATCATGTAAAAGGTCTATTGTACTACCTGAACAGCATTGGTAGAACATCACTGGTAAGTCTACTACAAAGCTACAATGTTACATAAATTCTTTGTTATACTGTAATGTGATAAATACTGTAAAGAGGTATAGTTTTATTTGGCAACACTAATGGTGGGAGCCCACAAAAAAAAAAAAAAAAAAAAATATATATATATTTTTTTTTTATTATTTTTTTTTATAGGGGTAGCTGTGAAAATAAGTGCAGAATAAAATTAACCAGTTGCCCATAGCCACCAATCTTTAAAGAATATTTAAAGAAGAAATCTGACTGGTTGCTAATGACAACTGGTCAAATTTCCTCTGCACAGTTTCAATAAATCTCATCCATAGTTATTTTTGTGTTGTCACATATATAATAGTGTTGTCCAAATAAATATAACTGAGCATGGACTAAGTCTGATCAACTACTTTACTAAAAATTAAGGAGGAGGGGGATGGAATAACTTACACAAAAAGGCATAATAATCCACAGCAGAGGGAAACATGGATCAGGATGCTAAATCATTCACAGCACAAATATTCACAAAGGCACTAAATATATACATTACATATATACACATACATAACAGTTTTAACTGGTCTGTAGAATTTCTTTGTTAGTGCCAATATTGGAGAACCAGCTTTTGTAACTAGAACTACTGCTGCTTGGATTTTGCTTTTCCTCACTTTTGTTTTAACCATATATTTTAGTTTGAAACTGGAAAGAACATTCTAACAATTTTTTTTTAAACATTAAAGGGAACATGTCATCAGATTTTACCCTTTAGGGTACGTTCACACATACAGGATACTGCGCAGATTTGAGGCGCAGGATTTGTAACTGCCTATTAGAAGCTGTGCTCAGTCATTTAGTTTACATTTAAATCTGCAGGAGAAAATCCTGCACATCAAATCCTGCGCATCAAATTTGCGTACGTGTGAACGTACCCTTATAATGCTTGTCAGCAGGTTATAAAGGGTAAAAGCAACTTGTTTACTATATCTAGAAGTCTTCAGAGCTGGCAGCGATCCTGGAGAAAATAAGTTGCCACACGATGTATGTAAATCAGGTGTAAGTAGTCCCTGGACGTTCTTCATCCGGTGGTGGTCACACCGCTTCAGGCTATAATAGCTCCAGCATGATTGACAGGCTGGGCACTGCCAAAGTCATCAATCTGCTCCAAAATCTCACTCAGGCTGTACTCACGGAGCTGATGAAGCAGAGCAGTGATGTCAGAAGTGCCCGGGCTGTTGCTGTTCCAGATGATGAAAACCAAACCCACAAGTCAATGTGTTCAGTGTACTGTTGGCATATATCCCCAAACACAATAGACTTCTCCGACCAGCTGTGAAAGAGATTTGTGTATGTGGGGGCAGACGGGCTCCACATTGCAATCCCCCTACTTTCACACTGCCACTGTGCCCCGTTCTTAAATGGCCATTAGGTTCTTTTCAATCGTTTTTTTTTTTTTTTTTTTTCAATGGGCAATAATGGGTCCCAATGGATCCCATTTACTATAATAGGATTCTTCAGAACCCTCCGATAGCAGGAGTAGCGGGAGAAAAAGACGGCACATGCAGTAATTTTTCTCCGGTTACTCCCCCGGGCTCCCCCGAAGGCTGTCACTCTGCCGTGTCCTAACGGCAGTGTGAAAGAAGCCTAAGCTGGTGGAAGATTTGTCTATTAACCCCTTAAGGACCGGGGTTTTTTCCGTTTTTGCATTTTCGTTTTTTGCTCCTTGCTTTAAAAAATCATAACTCTTTCAATTTTGCACCTAAAAATCCATATGATGGCTTATTTTTTTTGCGCCACCAATTCTACTTTGTAATGACGTCAGTCATTTTGCCCAAAAATCTACAGCGAAATGGAAAAAAAATCATTGTGCGACAAAATTGAAAAAAAAAAAACGCTGTTTTGTAACTTTTGGGGGCTTCCGTTTCTACGTAGTAAATTTTTCGGTAAAAATGACACCTTATCTTTATTCTGTAGGTCCATACGATTAAAATGATACCCTACTTATATAGGTTTGATTTTGTCGGACTTCTGGAAAAAATCATAACTACATGCAGGATAATTAATACGTTTAAAATTGTCATCTTCTGACCCCTATAACTTTTTTATTTTTCCGTGTATGGGGCGGTATGAGGGCTAATTTTTTGCGACTTGATCTGAAGTTTTTAACGGTACATTTTTTGCATTGATAGGACTTATTGATCGCTTTTTATTCATTTTTAAATGATATAAAAAGTGACCAAAAATGCACTATTTTGGACTTTGGAATTTTTTTGCGCGCACGCCATTGACCGAGCGGTTTAATTAATGATATATTTTTATAATTCGGACATTTATGGAGATACCATATATGTTTGTTTTTATTTTTACTTACTGTTTTTTTTTTTATGGAAAAAGGGGGGTGATTCAAAGGGGAGGAGTTAAATGATCTTCATTCACTTTTTTTTCACTTTTTTTTTGCAGTGTTATAGCTCCCATATGGACCTATAACACTGCACACACTGATCTTCATCATTGATCACTGTTTTCGCATAGGAAACCAGTGATCGACAATCCTCCTGCCTGAATCTCAGGCACTGAGCAGTCATTCGGCGATCGGACAGCGAGGAGGCAGGTAGGGGCCCTCCCGCTGTCCTGTAAGCTGTTCGGGATGCCGCGATTTCGCCGCAGCTATCCCGAACAGCCCATTGAGCTAGCCGGCAACTTTCGCTTTCACTTTTAGTCGCGTGGCTCAGCTCTGAGCGCGCGGCTAAAGGGTTAATAGCTCGCGGTGCCGCGATCGGCGCTGCGCGCTATTAGAGGCGGGTCCCGGCTTCACTATGACGCCGGGCCCGCCATGATATGATGAGGGGTTACCGTGTAACCCCGCATTATATCAGGAGAGCAGGACCAAGGACGTACCGGTACGTCCTTGGTCCTTAAGGGGTTAAACATAAAGTAAATTTTCATCAGTGTGAACTTTAAGAGCTCAATGACTAACTGGCTGTGGGTTCGGTACTGGCACCCCCTGCTCCTCAACTTCCGCTAAACCCAGGTGTTGTGGAATGCACTTTCTTGTCGAGCCTCGCTAATCATGATGGAGCAAAAGTGTTAAACATATCCTTCTGTATTAGATAAGATCTACAGTATAACCATAATACTGTTCCACCTTATCAGGGGGCTTTATTGTTATGGAATCATCATTTTCCAGAACTACAATGGCTCCCATCTACTCATGTGTATAATACAGGCAATCACTTTGTGGTATTTTTTTCCAGATTAATCATCACTAGGTTTAGAAAAACATCCACACAGGAGATTTCTAGCACAGGGGGCCCTATCTGTCTCACCTTCATTCAGTAGGTTTACCAGAATAATGGCCCCTCAAGGACCTCCCTTCGGACAGTTTCTGTGCTCTCCTCTTTCCGAAAGTGGAATGAAGTTTGTGCCTTTGCAAGTGTCTGGCAAAAATATGCAGATCTTATCACCCAGATGAATTTATTTTAAGAGTTGGTAAAAACAAAACCCCAACCCTTGCTAAGAATACACATTTCGGATTATGTAAGTAGACAGGAAAATAGATTGATAACCTGTAGGGTCGTGTTATTAATTAGGAGTTCCCATTGCATAATTGTTGTGGATGGGCCCTGGTCCTCGAGCCCCAATTAGATACAGCAACCAAGTAGACGCAGAAGCACTCCAGCATAGTGAAAATAGTGATTTTTATTTATCACCAAGATGCAATAGCGACGTTTCAACCACCTCACGTGGCCGTCCTCAAGTGTGGCTTGAGGACGGCCACGTGAGGTGGTTGAAACGTCGCTATTGCATCTTGGTGATAAATAAAAGTCACTATTTTCACTACGCTGGAGTGCTGCTGCGTCTACTTGGTTGCTGTCCTGTATAATATATAGATGCGGGCCGGCCGCTCTTCTCTGGTCCCACTGTAGTATGAGTATGTGCCGTATAGACGTATATATACCTATTATTCATATTTCCTGCAGAGAGCTGTGATTGGTTCCAGCCATCTGGCCAATCACAGCTTTCTGTGGGAAATATGAATGTGATGGGAATTCTAGTCACATCACTGGCCGGCCAGAGTATAGTGCAGTGATGCGAGTGCAGGAGAAAGCCGCTCCATCTCTGCAATATAAAGGACAATTGCATCAGGAGTGACATCCGGAGCGATCTGTCTATTAGTACAGGTACTACAGCTCTCATCATGAAACAGTCTGTTCCATGCTGGGAGTAGTAGTACTACCTAAAAATAAAAATAGAGAAAAAAAGTGAAACACACACTTATTAAACACAATATTAACCCCTTAAAGATGCAGGACGTAAATTTACGTCCTGCGCAGGTTACGGCGATATAATGCGGGGTCACGCCCGGTATTAACCCTTCAGACGCGGTGATCAAAGTTGACCGCCGCATCTGAAGTGAAACCGAAACCATCCCGGCAGCTCAGTCAGGCTGTTTGGGACCGCCACGGTGAAATTGCGGTGTCCCGAACAGCTTGCAGGATACGAGGAGGATCCCTAACTGAGTCCTGTGTGTCCGATTGCAGAATGACTGCTCCATGCCTGAGATACAGGCAGGAGCAGTTGAGCGGCGATAGCACTGATCAATGCCACGTTAATGCATGGCAGTAATCAGTGTAGGAAATCAGTGTGTGCAATGTTATAGCCCCCTATAAAAAGTGAAAATAAAGTGTTAATAAATGTGATTTAACCCCTTCTCTAATAATAATCTGAATCAACCCCTTTTCCCATTAAATAAAAAAAAAATATGTAAATAAAAATAAATATAAACATATGTAATATCACCACATGCATAAATGTCCGAATTATAAAAAAAAAAATGTTAATTAAACCGCACGGTCAATGGCGTACACATAAGAAAATTCCAAAGTCCAAAATAGCGTATTTTTGGTCACATTTTTTATACCATAAAAAAAATGAATAAAAAGCAATCAAAAAGTCTGATTAAAACAAAAATGGTACCAATAAACACATCAGATCACGCCGCAAAAACTGAGCCCTCATACATCCCTATATGCGGAAAAATAAAAAGTTTTAGGGGTCAGAAGAGGACATTTTTAAACGTATACATTTTCCATGTAGATTTTTTCCAGAAGTACGACAACATCAAAAATGTATAAGTAGAGTATGATTTTAACCATATGGATCTAAAGAATAATGATAAGGTACCATTTTTACCGAAGAACCCACTGCCTAGAAACGGAAGCCCCCAAAAGTTACTGTGCAGTGGTCTCTAAACTGTGGCCTTCTAGATTTTGCAAAACTACAACTACGGTCTGTCAGTGCATGCTGGGAGTTATACTTTTGCAACAGCTGGAGGTTTACCCCATCACGCCCTCTCCCATAGGGGGTGGAGTCGTTATATCACAATCTTCCATTCCCGTTGTCGGGAGCCAGAACCTCCAGCGCTGCCGGAAGCAGATACAGATGGGTGCTGCATGGTATATTGCGGGGGTCCCCAGCGGCGGGACCCCAGCGATCAGACATCTTATCCCCTATCTTTTGGATAGGGTATAAGATGTCTAGGGGTGGAGTAACCCTTTAAGGTGAAAATGGGCTTGGTCCTTAACCCCTTAATGATGCCGGATGTAAATGTACGTCCTGGTGAGCTGGTACTGAACGTACCAGGACGTACATTTAGGTCCTATGCATAATCGCGAACATCGGAGCAATGCTCGGGCCATGTGCTGCAGGTCCCGGCTGTTGATAGCAGCCAGGGATCCATCGGTAATGGCGGACATCCGCGATTGCAGCACGGCATCTGCAGCATCGCGGTCACCAAAATGGATGACCGGATCGCCCGCAGTGCTGCCGCTGCGATCCAATCATCCAGAACGGCAGATGGAGGTCCCCTCACCTGCCTCGGCTGCCTTCAATGGGTCTTCTGCTCTGGTCTGCGATCGAGCAGACCAGAGCAGAAGATGACCGATAATATTGATCAGTGCTATGTCCTATGCATAGCACTGAACAGTGTTAGCAATCAAGTGATTGCTATTAATTGTCCCCTATGGGGACTATTAAAGTGTAAAAATAAAAGTAAAAAAAGTATTTAAAAAAAGTAAAAAAAATTTGAAAAACCCCCTCCCTCAATAAAAACTTAAATTGTCCCATTTTCCCTATTTCACCCCCAAAAACTGTAAAACAATATCGCCGCGTGCGTAAATATCCGAACAATTAAAATAAAATGTTAATGATACCGTACGGTGAGCGGCATGAACGTAAAAAAAAAGTCCAAAACAGCTGCTTTTTTTAATAACATTTTATTCCAAAAAAATGAATAAAAAATGTATTAAAAGTTTTATATAAGCAAATATGGTATCAATAAAAAGTACAGATCATGGCGCAAAAAATTAGCCCCATACCGCCGCTTATACGGACAAATGAAAAAGTTATAGGTCTTCAAAATAGGGGGTTTTTAACCCCTTAACGATGCAGGACGTATATTTACGTCCTGCGCTGGCTCCCGCGATATGAAGCGGGATCGCGCCGCGATCCCGCATCATATCGCGTGGGTCCCGGCGCTAATCAACGGCCGGGACCCGCGGCTAATACCACACATCGCCGATCGCGGCGATGTGCGGTATTAACCCTTTAGAAGCGGCGGTCAAAGCTGACCGCTGCTTCTAAAGTGAAAGTGAAAGTGACCCGGCTGCTCAGTCGGGCTGTTCGGGACCGCCGCGGTGAAATCGCGGCGTCCCGAACAGCTGATCGGACACCGGGAGGGCTCTTACCTGCCTCCCCGGTGTCCGATCGACGAATGACTGCTCCGTGCCTGAGATCCAGGCAGGAGCAGTCAAGCGCCGATAATGCTGATCACAGGCGTGTTAATACACGCCAGTGATCAGCATTAGAGATCAGTGTGTGCAGTGTTATAGGTCCCTATGGGACCTATAACACTGCAAAAAAAAAGTAAAAAAAAAGTGTTAATAAAGGTCATTTAACCCCTTCCCTAATAAAAGTTTGAATCACCCCCCTTTTCCCATAAAAAAAATAAAACTGTGTAAAAAAAATAAAAAATAAACATATGTGGTATCGCCACGTGCGTAAATGTCCGAACTATAAAAATATATCATTAATTAAGCCGTACGGTCAATGGCGTACGCGCAAAAAAATTCCAAAGTCCAAAAAAGCGTATTTTGGTCACTTTTTATGTCATTAAAAAATGAATAAAAAGTGATCAAAAAGTCCGATCAAAACAAAAATCATACTGATAAAAACTTCAGATCACGGCGCAAAAAATGAGTCCTCATACCACCCCATACATGGAAAAATAAAAAAGTTATAGGGGTCAGAAGATGACATTTTTAAACGTATAAATTTTCCTGCATGTAGTTATGATTTTTTCCAGAAGTGCGACAAAATCAAACCTATATAAGTAGGGTATCATTTTAACCGTATGGACCTACAGAATAATGATAAGGTGTAATTTTTACCGAAATATGCACTGCGTAGAAACGAAAGCCCCCAAAAGTTACAAAATGGCGTTTTTTTTTTCGATTTTGTCGCACAATGATTTTTTTTTCCGTTTCGCCGTGCATTTTTGGGTAAAATGACTAATGTCACTGCAAAGTAGAATTGGTGACGCAAAAAATAAGCCATAATATGGATTTTTAGGTGGAAAATTGAAAGGGTTATGATTTTTAAAAGGTAAGGAGGAAAAAACGAAAGTGCAAAAACGGAAAAACCCTGAGTCCTTAAGGGGTTAAGCATACTAATTTGGTTAAAAAGTTAGTGATTTTTTTTTTTTAAGCGCAACAATAGTATGTTATCATGGGTATCATTTTAATCATATTGACCCAAAGAATA